>NC_069503.1:421549298-421832560 GCF_027579735.1 Bombina bombina | reverse complement strand
ATTCTTGCACATACTTACTGTTACTTGTAAATACATTTCATTATTATATAATTCATGTATGTGTCCGTATCTCTTAAAACAAGATAGTTTAACCTCCTGGTTGCTAGTACAACTGAATTACTGTGTCACGAAATGATGTAGGTCTAAAAAGTGTGTCACCAACATAAAAAGTTTGGAAAGCTCTGCTCTATACAGTCCCAGAATGAGGCTCTGTCTCTAACTAGAAAGGCCCCCATCTGAAAAAGGTGTCCAACACAGTGCCTGCCGTTTTTCTAAACGTTCCCCAAGATTATAATACCAATAATTAGTTAGAATCTGCATAATATGCCTAGTAAAGCAATTGTTTTAGCCCAGAAAAATGTCTACCAGTTTTTAAGCCCTTTTTGAAGCCCTTTATTCTTTTATGTTTAACTAAGAAAATGGCTTACTGGTCCCCATGAGGGGAAATGACAGCCTTCCAGCATTACATGGTCTTGTTAGAAATATGTCTAGTCATACCTTAAGCAGAAAAGACTGCTAACTGTTTCCCCCAACTGAAGTTACTTCATCTCAACAGTCCTGTGTGGAAACAGCAATTGATTTCAGTTACTGTCTGCTAAAATCATCTTCCTCTTACAAACAGAAATCTTCATCCTTTTCTGTTTCAGAGTAAATAGAACATACCAGCACTATTTTAAAATAACAAACACTTGATAGAAGAATAAAACTACATTTAAACACCAAAAAACTCTTAACCATCTCCGTGGAGATGTTGCCTGTGCAACGGCAAAGAGAATGACTGGGGTGGGCGGAGCCTAGGAGGGATCATGTGACCAGCTTTGCTGGGACTCTTTGCCATTTCCTGTTGGGGAAGAGAATATCCCACAAGTAAGGATGACGCCGTGGACCGGACACACCAATGTTGGAGAAAATAACAAATCGGAAAATAAAGGACTTTCTTTGCACACTTATTTCTCTTGATATTGTGTAACTAAGTGATTGAATATATTTTAAAAACAAATTTTTTAAGAGTTTTAACTTATTTTTTAACTATTTTTTTACAAGGATCCTTGTTTATATATTAAGTATTAAGAAGTGTGAATATATTTTCACAAATACATGTTTTTATTTATTTGTATGATAATGTGGTTTTAATTAGTCTAATACAGTTCTTGACACCAATATATAGTTGCGCGCACACCCCCCAGATTGTTTTTTTGTACTTTATTGGTAAGGTTGAGAGGTTATCCTTTTTTTCCACAAGTGTGTTGCTAAATACGGTTTTTATTTCTAGCGCAGATTTTTTAACTAACTTTCACTGCTTTTAAAATACAACATAGCGCATTAAAAAAAAGGGATTAGTCTTTTTGGAGTATAATTTCACTTGCAAAATGCTTACTTTACAAAGTTATTACTGCTTCAGTTGGCGCTTTTAAGGTGCATATTAACCTGCCACTGATAAAAGCAATAAGTAACTTGTATATGCAGACTTCACTTGTTCATGCTGCAGCTGTCGGCAATAATTATTTTTCATTGCCATCTCAAATGACATTAATTTTATAAGCATTGCTAATAGTTCCAAAAGTCCCTTGTTTTAAATTAAATTTGTGGGTGTTTCTGGGAACATTACATGTTCTCTAAATAGTATATACAATTTGGTGCCCCACTGATTTCTTATTATCGTTCTCCACGGGAGTGAGCACAATGCTATCTATATGGCACACATGAACTAACTCTGTTTAAAAAAGATTTTAAAAACTAATAAAAAAAACACTGAGATAAGGGGCAGTCTGTAGGGGCTTAGAAAAAGGCAAACTTAGAGGTTATAAAGAATATTAATATCACAATGTTGGTAAAGCAAACCTGGGGAATGGGTAGTAAAGACATTATTTATCTTTTTAAATAATACAAAAAAAAAAAACTAAGTAGAGTGTCCCTTCAAGAGAAAACACAATTTATGCTTACCTGATAAATTTCTTTCTTTCCGGGCATGGAGAGTCCACGACATCCTTCCAATTACTAGTGCGATATTCAACTCCTGGCCAGCAGGAGGCGGCAAAGAGCACCCCAGCAAAGCTGTTAAGTGTAACTTCCCTTACCCATAAACCCCAGTCATTCAGCCGAAGGAAAATGGAAAAAAGAAGAAAACACAAAGGTGAAACAGGTGCCTGAGGTTTACTAAAAAAAACTGCCGTTTATTATTAAAAAAGAGAGGGCGGGGTCATGGACTCTCCATGCCCGGAAAGAAATGTATCAGGTAAGCATAAATGTTGTTTTCTTCCTATGGCATGGAGAGTCCACGTCGTCATTCCAATTACTAGTGGGGTCCAAAACCCAAAGCTAGAGAACACGGAATGAACAGGGAGGGAGAACAAAACAGGAGGACCTAAACAGAAGGCACCACCGCTTGAAGAACCTTTCTCCCAAAAGAGGCCTCAGCCAAGGCTAAAGTATCAAATTTGAAGAATTTGGAAAAAGTATGCAGAGAGGACCATGTTGTCGCCTTGCAAATCTGTTCCACAGAAGCTTCATTTTTGAAAGCCCAAGATGAGGAGACAGCCCTAGTGGAATGAGCCGTAATTCTCTCAGGAGGCTGCTGTCCAGCAGTCTAATAAAGCAAAACAAATCGTACGTCTTAACCAAAGGGAAAGATACATAGAAGTGGCCTTCTGACCCTTAAGTTTTCCAGAGAAATTAAACAAACAGGGCAGAAGATGGACAATAATTTCTTGATAAATGTTTCGATCCAATACAACCCCAATTTAGTACGAAGGACCGCCTTATCCGCATGAAAAATAAGGTACAGGGAATCACACTGCAGAGCTGAAAGTTCAGAAACTCTGCGAGCAGAAGAAATAGCAAGGAGAAACAAAACTTTCCAAGATAACTATTTTATATCAACCACATGCATCGGCGCAAACGGAGCCTGCTGCAAAAGTTTAAGAACAAGATTAAGGCTCCAAGGAGGAGCAACATGTTTAAACACAGGCCTGATTCTGACCAGGGCCTGAACAAAAGCTTGAACATCTGGTAAATCTGCCAGACGTTTGTGTAAAAGAATTAACAGTGCAGACATCTAACCCTTCAGAGTACTGACTGACAAACCTTTCTCCAAGCCATCCTGAAGAAAATATAAAATACGCAGAATCCCTTAGATTAGCACCAATAAAGAGTAATAGGTTTTGTGAGCCTGAAGCATAGTATCAATGACTGCTTCAGAAAAACCACGTCTAGACAGAACTAGGCGTTCAATCTCCAAGCAGTCAGCTTCAGAGAATCCAGGTTTGGATGGAGGAAAGGCCCCTGAGTCAGTAGGTCCTTCCTCAGAGGTAACCTCCAAGTAGGTAGAGATGACATTCTTACCAGAACCGCGAACCAGATTCTGCGAGGCCATGCAGGAGCTATTAGAATTACTGATGCTCTCTCCTGTTTGATACGAGCAATTACTCATGGAAGGAGAGAAGACGGAGGAAACAGGTATGCCAGCGAGAAGGTCCAAGGAACCGATAGAACATCTATCAGAGTGGCCTGAGGATCTCTTGACCTTGAACCATACCTTGGAACTAGGGATGGGCGAATGTGTTTATATTCGAATTCGAAGGTTAGAACGAATGTTATTGTAGAAATTAGATTTACATAATAGAATGTTGATAAGAACGAATATTCTTTCAAATTCTATTATTGAATGTTATTTACAGTTTTTCGAATGTAACTTTCGAATTCGAATGTCACTTTCAAATTCGAATGTCACTTTCAAATTCGAATGTCACTTTCAAATTCGAATGTCACTTTCAAATTCGAATGTCACTTTCAAATTCGAATGTCACTTTCAAATTCGAATGTCACTTTCAAATTCGAATGTCACTTTCAAATTCGAATGTCACTTTCAAATTCGAATGTCACTTTCAAATTCGAATGTCACTTTCAAATTCGAATGTCACTTTCAAATTCGAATGTCACTTTCAAATTCGAATGTCACTTTCAAATTCGAATGTCACTTTCAAATTCGAATGTCACTTTCAAATTCGAATGTCACTTTCAAATTCGAATGTCACTTTCAAATTCGAATGTCACTTTCAAATTCGAATGTCACTTTCAAATTCGAATGTCACTTTCAAATTCGAATGTCACTTTCAAATTCGAATGTCACTTTCAAATTCGAATGTCACTTTCAAATTCGAATGTCACTTTCAAATTCGAATGTCACTTTCAAATTCGAATGTCACTTTCAAATTCGAATGTCACTTTCAAATTCGAATGTCACTTTCAAATTCGAATGTCACTTTCAAATTCGAATGTCACTTTCAAATTCGAATGTCACTTTCAAATTCGAATGTCACTTTCAAATTCGAATGTCACTTTCAAATTCGAATGTCACTTTCAAATTCGAATGTCACTTTCAAATTCGAATGTCACTTTCAAATTCGAATGTCACTTTCAAATTCGAATGTCACTTTCAAATTCGAATGTCACTTTCAAATTCGAATGTCACTTTCAAATTCGAATGTCACTTTCAAATTCGAATGTCACTTTCAAATTCGAATGTCACTTTCAAATTCGAATGTCACTTTCAAATTCGAATGTCACTTTCAAATTCGAATGTCACTTTCAAATTCGAATGTCACTTTCAAATTCGAATGTCACTTTCAAATTCGAATGTCACTTTCAAATTCGAATGTCACTTTCAAATTCGAATGTCACTTTCAAATTCGAATGTCACTTTCAAATTCGAATGTCACTTTCAAATTCGAATGTCACTTTCAAATTCGAATGTCACTTTCAAATTCGAATGTCACTTTCAAATTCGAATGTCACTTTCAAATTCGAATGTCACTTTCAAATTCGAATGTCACTTTCAAATTCGAATGTCACATTCGAATATTACATTTATACAACACAGTTGTAGACTAGAAATACTATTTCGAATTCGAATGTCACAATCGAATTCGAATATTACATTTAGTAAACACAGTTGTAGACTATTTCCAATTCAAACATTCTATTATTCGAACGAATATTTTCGAATTTTATTGAAAAATTCAAAAACGAAAATAGAATGTTAGAATGTTATATAAACATTCGAAATTCGATTCAAACGAACTTATGTATCAAAATTAGTTTTAAATTTCGAATTTTTAGAAACATTCGCCATCCCTACTTGGAACCTTGGTGTTTTGATGAGACGCCATCAGATCCAACTCCAGAAGCCCCCACCTGAGGGTTATCTGAGAGAACACTTCTGGATGGAGAGCCTACTCCCCTGGATGAAAAGTCTGTCCGCCTCCCAATTGTCCACTCCTGGAATGTGGATGGCAGATAGAAGACAATCGTGAGCTTCCGCCCAATGCAGAATGCGAGTCACATCCTACATAGCCAAGGAACTCCGAGTTTCTCCCTGGTGGTTGATGTAAGCCACTGAGGTGATGATGTCCGGTTGGAATCTGATAAACCGGACTAAAGATAATTGAGGCCAAGCTACCAAGGCATTAAAGATTTCTCTCCCCATAAACATCTTGGCCCTGAGCTTTTAGAGAGCCCTAAACTGCTCCTCAGCCTGACAGGCTGGCGTCCGTAGTCACAATCACCCAGGAAGGTCTCAGGAAGCAAGTGCCCGAGACAGATTTTCCTGTAAAATCCACCACAAGAGAGAGAGACTCTTGTGAGGGGGTCCAGATTTATCCTCTGCGATAGATCTGAATGGTCTCCATTTCATTGATGGAGCATGCAAGCCACTGATGGACGAAAAGCAGACTGGAGGGAAAGGCAAGCAGCAAGAAGTTGGGATTTTCTGACATCCGTCAGGAAAATCTTCATGGACAGAGAATCTATGATTGTCCCTAGGAAAACAACAACATCTCTGTATGAGATTTTGCTAATTGAATTCGAATGTAGCATTCAAATTCGATTACATTTAAAAAAAAAACCACAGTATTAGACTAGAAATACTATTTCGAATTTGAATGTGACATTCGAATCCGAATGTTTCATTCGAATATTACATTTAGTTAACACAGTTGTAGACTACAAATACTATTTCCAATTTGAATGTTACATTTCAAAATTGAATGAATACATAGCTAAACATTCTATTATTCAAACGAATATTTTCAAATTTTATTAAAAAATTCGAAAACGAAAATTCAAAAAAAGAATGTTAGAATGGTATATAAACATTCGGAATTCGATTTGAACGAACATATCAAAATTTGTTTTAAATTTCGAATTTTTAGAAACATTCGCCCATACTTGGAACCTTGACGTTTTGACAAGACGCCATCAGATCCAACCTCGGAACCCCCCACCTGAGGGTTATCTGAGAGAACACTTCCGGATGGAGAGCCCACTCCCCTGGATGAAAAGTCTGTTTAGAAAAACCGCCTCCAAATTGTCCACTCCTGGAATGTGGATGGCAGATAGGAGACAATCGTGAGCTTCCGCCCAATGCAGAATGCGAGTCACATCCTACATAGCCAAGGAACTCTGAGTTCCACCCTGGTGGTTGATGCAAGAACTCTTTTCCAGATTTACCTTCCACCCATGGGAACGTAGAAAAGACAACAACATCTCTGTATGAGAGTTTGCTAGTTAAAAAGATGACACCTGAACCAAGATGTCGTCTAGATAAGGCGCCCCCGCAATTCCCTGGGTTCTGATCACTGCCAATAGAGCTCCCAGAACCTTTGTGATTATTCCGGGAGCTGTGGCAAGACCAAATGAAAGTGCAATAAACTGGAAATGCTTGTCCAGAAAGGCAAATCTTAGAAACTGGTAATGATCCCTGTGAATGGGAACGGTTAAGTACGCATCCTTCAGGTCTATGGTCGTCATGAACTGACCTTCCTGAACCAATGGAAGAATGGAACAAATAGCTTCCATCTTGAAGGACGGAACCCTGAGAAATTTGTTTAGGCACTTTAGATCTAGGAGAGGATGAAAAGTTCCCTCCTTTTTGAGAGATACCAATAGATTTGAATAGAATCCTAGACCTTGTTCCTCGAGAGGGACTGGTACAATAACTCACAGGGAGAATAGGTCCTTTACGCAATTTAAGAAGGCCTCACTCTTTACCTGGTTTGAGGATAGTCTTGATAGGAGAAATCTGCCCCTTGGAGGGCAAGACTTGAATCCTATTTTGTAACCCTGGGATACTATGTCCATAGCCCATGGATCTGGGACATCGCGTATCCAAGCCTGTTGGAAAAGAGAAAGTCTGCCCCCACCTGATCCAAAATCGGATAGGGCAGACCATTTATGCTGACATAGAGTCAGCGGAAGGTTTCTTGTTCTGCTTTCCCTTATTCCAAGGCTGGCTAGATTTCCAAGATGACCTGGATTGGTCTGGTTTGGAAGAAGAGGAGGAAGACCTCTGATTTTTAAAGTTGCGAAAGGAACGCAATTTAGAAGTCTGGTGACCCCTAGGTCTTATTCTTCTTGTCCTGAGGTAAGAAAGATCCCTTTGCACCCATAATCTCTGAAATGATTTCTGCCAGACCAGGCACAAATAGAGTTTTGCCCTTATAAGGGCAAACCCAAAAGCTTGGTCTTTGAAGAGACATCAGCCGACCAAGGTTTTAACCACAGAGCTCTGTGAGCTAGCACAGTGAAGCTAGAAAATTTAGCTTCAAGTCTGATTACCTGTATGTTGGCATCACAGATAAAGGTATTGGCCCGTTTAAGAGCTTTGATCCTATCCTGGATCTCCTCTATGGTAGTCTCCTCTGAAATAAGATCAGACAAGGCATCGCACCAATAAGATGCTGCTCCCTCAAACGTAGCAATACTCGCAGCAGGTTGCCACTGTAATCCTTGATGGATGTACATCTTTTTTAAGTAAGCATCTAGCTTCTTATCCATTGGCTCTTTAAAAGAACAACTATCCTCTATAGGAATGGTAGTTATTTTAGCTAGAGTAGAGATAGCTCCTTCTACTTTAGGCACAGTACGCCATGAGTCACGAATGGAGTCAGCCACAGGAAACTTTTTAAAAAAACATAATTTATGCTTACCTGATAAATTCCTTTCTCCTGTAGTGTAGTCAGTCCACGGGTCATCCATTACTTATGGGATTATATCTCCTCCCTAACAGGAAGTGCAAGAGGATCACCCAAGCAGAGCTGCAATATAGCTCCTCCCCTCTATGTCATACCCAGTCATTCGACCGAAACCAAACGAGAAAGGAGAAACTATAGGGTGCAGTGGTGACTGGAGTTTAATTTAAAATTTAGACCTGCCGTAAAAAACAGGGCGGGCCGTGGACTGACTACACTACAGGAGAAAGGAATTTATCAGGTAAGCATAAATTATGTTTTCTCCTGTTAAGTGTAGTCAGTCCACGGGTCATCCATTACTTATGGGATACCAATACCAAAGCTAAAAGTACACGGATGACGGGAGGGACAGGCAGGATCTTTACACGGAAGGAACCACTGCCTGTAGAACCTCTCCCCCAAAAACAGCCTCCGAAGAAGCAAAAGTGTCAAATTTGTAAAATTTTGAAAAAGTGTGAAGTGAAGACCAAGTTGCAGCCTTGCAAATCTGTTCAACAGAGGCCTCATTCTTAAAGGCCCAAGTGGAAGCCACAGCTCTAGTAGAATGAGCCGTAATCCTTTCAGGAGGCTGCTGTCCAGCAGTCTCATTGGCTAAACGTATTATGCTACGAAGCCAAAAAGAGAGAGAGGTAGCCGAGGCTTTTTGACCTCTCCTCTGTCCAGAATAAACGACAAACAGGGAAAAAGTTTGACGAAAATCCTTAGTTGCCTGCAAATAAAATTTCAGGGCACGAACTACATCTAGATTGTGCAGAAGTCGTTCCTTCTTTGAAGAAGGGTTAGGGCACAATAATGGAACAACAATCTCTTGATTGATATTCTTGTTAGTGACTACCTTAGGTAAGAACCCAGGTTTAGTACGCAGAACTACCTTGTCTGAATGAAAAATCAGATAAGAAGAATCACAATGTAAGGCCGATAACTCAGAGACTCTTCGAGCCGAGGAAATAGCCATTAAAAACAGAACTTTCCAAGATAACAGCTTGATATCGATGGAATGAAGGGGTTCAAATGGAACACCTTGCAGAACGTTAAGAACTAAGTTTAAGCTCCACGGCGGAGCAACAGTCTTAAACACAGGCTTAATCCTAGCCAAAGCCTGACAAAAAGCCTGAACGTCTGGAACTTCTGCCAGACGTTTGTGTAAAAGGATAGACAGAGCTGAAATCTGTCCCTTTAACGAACTAGCAGATAAACCCTTTTCTAAACCTTCTTGTAGAAAAGACAATATCCTAGGAATCCTAACCTTACTCCATGAGTAACTCTTGGATTCGCACCAATATAAGTATTTACGCCATATTTTATGGTAAATTTTCCTGGTAACAGGTTTCCTAGCCTGTATTAAGGTATCAATCACTGACTCCGAGAATCCACGCTTTGATAGAATCAAGCGTTCAATCTCCATGCAGTCAGCCTCAGAGAAATTAGATTTGGATGTTTGAAAGGACCCTGAATCAGAAGGTCCTGTCTGAGAGGCAGAGACCATGGTGGACAGGACGACATGTCCACTAGATCTGCATACCAGGTCCTGCGTGGCCACGCAGGCGCTATTAGAATCACCGATGCTCTCTCCTGTTTGATCCTGGCAATCAATCGGGGAAGCATCGGGAAAGGTGGAAACACATAAGCCATGTTGAAGACCCAAGGTGCTGTCAGAGCATCTATCAGTACCGCTCCCGGGTCCCTGGACCTGGATCCGTAACAAGGAAGCTTGGCGTTCTGGCGAGACGCCATGAGATCCAGATCTGGTTTGCCCCAATGATGAAGCAGTTGGGCAAACACCTCCGGATGAAGTTCCCACTCCCCCGGATGAAAGGTCTGGCGACTTAGAAAATCCGCCTCCCAGTTCTCCACGCCTGGGATGTGGATCGCTGACAGGTGGCAAGAGTGAGACTCTGCCCAGCGAATTATCTTTGAGACTTCCATCATCGCTAGGGAACTCCTCGTTCCTTCTTGATGGTTGATGTAAGCCACAGTCGTGATGTTGTCCGACTGAAACCTGATGAACCTCAGAGTTGCTAACTGAGGCCAAGCCAGAAGAGCATTGAGAACTGCTCTCAATTCCAGAATGTTTATTGGAAGGAGTCTCTCCTCCTGAGTCCATGATCCCTGAGCCTTCAGGGAATTCCAGACTGCGCCCCAACCTAGAAGGCTGGCGTCTGTTGTTACAATCGTCCAATCTGGCCTGCGGAAGGGCATCCCCTTGGACAGATGTGGCCGAGAAAGCCACCATAGAAGAGAATCTCTGGTCTCTTGATCCAGATTTAGCAGAGGGGACAAATCTGAGTAATCCCCATTCCACTGACTTAGCATGCACAATTGCAGCGGTCTGAGATGCAGGCGCACAAATGGTACTATGTCCATTGCCGCTACCATTAAGCCGATTACCTCCATGCACTGACGGGTGTTGAATGGAATGAAGGACACGGCAAGCATTTAGAAGCTTTGATAACCTGTCCTCCGTCAGGTAAATTTTCATTTCTACAGAATCTATAAGAGTCCCTAGAAAGGGAACTCTTGTGTCAATAGAGAACTCTTTTCTACGTTCACCTTCCACCCATGCGACCTTAGAAATGCCAGAACTAACTCTGTATGAGACTTGGCAGTTTGGAAACTTGACGCTTGTATCAGAATGTCGTCTAGGTACGGAGCTACCGCTATGCCTCGCGGTCTTAGTACCGCCAGAAGAGAGCCCAGAACCTTTGTAAAGATTCTTGGAGCCGTAGCTAACCCGAAGGGAAGAGCTACAAACTGGTAATGCCTGTTTAGGAAGGCAAACCTTAGATACCGGTAATGATCCTTGTGAATCGGTATGTGAAGGTAGGCATCCTTTAAATCCACTGTGGTCATGTACTGACCCTCTTGGATCATGGGTAGGATAGTTCGAATAGTTTCCATTTTGAACGATGGAACTCTTAGGAATTTGTTTAGGATCTTTAAGTCCAAGATTGGTCTGAAGGTTCCCTCTTTTTTGGGAACCACAAACAGATTTGAGTAAAACCCTTGTCCGTGTTCCGACCGCGGAACTGGGTGGATCACTCCCATTAGTAAGAGGTCTTGTACACAGCGTAGAAACGCCTCTTTCTTTATCTGGTTTGCTGATAACCTTGAAAGATGAAATCTCCCTTGTGGAGGAGAAGCTTTGAAGTCCAGAAGATATCCCTGAGATATGATCTCTAACGCCCAGGGATCCTGGACATCTCTTGCCCAAGCCTGGGCGAAGAGAGAAAGTCTGCCCCCCACTAGATCCGTTTCCGGATCGGGGGCCCTCACTTCATGCTGTCTTAGGGGCAGCAGCAGGTTTTCTGGCCTGCTTGCCCTTGTTCCAGGACTGGTTAGGTTTCCAGCCCTGTCTGTAGCGAGCAACAGTTCCTTCCTGTCTTGGAGTGGAGGAAGTTGATGCTGCTCCTGCCTTGAAGTTACGAAAGGCACGAAAATTAGACTGTTTAGCCCTTGGTTTGGCCCTGTCTTGAGGCAGGGCATGACCCTTACCTCCAGTAATGTCAGCGATAATTTCTTTCAAACCGGGCCCGAATAATGTCTGCCCTTTGAAAGGAATGTTAAGCAATTTAGATTTAGAAGTCACATCAGCTGACCAGGATTTAAGCCACAGCGCTCTACGCGCTTGAATGGCGAATCCGGAGTTCTTAGCCGTAAGTTTAGTTAAGTGTACTACGGCATCAGAAATAAATGAATTAGCTAGCTTAAGGACTTTAAGCTTGTCTATAATCTCATCCAATGGAGCTGTGCTAAGGGTCTCTTCCAGAGACTCAAACCAGAATGCCGCCGCAGCCGTGACAGGCGCAATGCATGCAAGGGGTTGTAATATAAAACCTTGCTGAACAAACATTTTCTTAAGGTAACCCTCTAACTTTTTATCCATTGGATCTGAAAAAGCACAGCTATCCTCCACCGGGATAGTGGTGCGCTTAGCCAGAGTAGAAACTGCTCCCTCCACCTTAGAGACCGTCTGCCATAAGTCCCGTGTGGTGGCGTCTATTGGAAACATTTTTCTAAATATAGGATGGGGTGAAAAAGGCACACCGGGTCTATCCCACTCCTTGTTAACAATTTCTGTAAGCCTTTTAGGTATAGGAAAAACGTCAGTACACGCCGGTACCGCAAAATATTTATCCAACCTACATACTTTCTCTGGAATTGCAACCGTGTTACAATCATTCAGAGCCGCTAATACCTCCCCTAGTAATGCACGGAGGTTCTCAAGCTTAAATTTAAAATTTGAAATGTCTGAGTCCAGTTTACTTGGATCAGATCCGTCACCCACAGAATGAAGCTCTCCGTCCTCATGTTCTGCAAATTGTGACGCAGTATCAGACATGGCTCTATTATTATCAGCGCACTCTGTTCTTACCCCAGAGTGATCGCGTTTACCCCTAAATTCTGGCAATTTAGATAGTACTTCAGTCATAACATTAGCCATGTCTTGCAAAGTGATTTGTATGGGCCGCCCTGATGTACTTGGCGCCACAATATCAGGCACCTCCTGAGCGGGAGGCGAAGGTACTGACACGTGAGGAGAGTTAGTCGGCATAACTTCCCCCTCGTTGTCTGGTGATAATTTCTTTACATGTACAGATTGGCTTTTATTTAAAGTAGCATCAATGCAATTAGTACACAAATTTCTATTGGGCTCCACATTGGCCTTTAAACATAGTGAACAAAGAGATTCATCTGTGTCAGACATGTTTAAACAAACTAGCAATGAGACTAGCAAGCTTGGAAATACTTTTCTAAATAAATTTACAAGCAATATAAAAAACGCTACTGTGCCTTTAAGAAGCACAAAAAACTGTCACAGTTGAAATAACAATGAACCAAAATAGTTATAGCAACCAATTTTTCACAGTAAATGTATTAAGTTAGCAAAGGATTGCACCCACTAGCAAATGGATGATTAACTCCTTAATACCCAAAAAACGGATAACAATTTAATATTAACGTTTTTATCACAGTCAAAACACACTATCACAGGTCTGCTGTGAGTGATTACCTCCCTCAAAACTAGTTTTGGAGACCCCTGAGCTCTGTAGAGACGTCCTGGATCATGGAGGAAGAAATAGGAAGACTGACTAAATTTTTACTGCGCAATAAAGCGCTAAAATAGGCCCCTCCCACTCATATTACAACAGTGGGGAAGCTCAGTAAACTGATTTTATTCAGAAACAAACGACAGCCATGTGGTAAAAATCATGCCCATAAAGTTTTATCACCAAGTACCTCAGAAAAAACGATTAACATGCCAGTAAACGTTTTAAAAATGAAATTATGAAATGTTATTAATAAGCCTGCTGCTAGTCGCTTTCACTGCAGTGCAGGCTCAATATTACTTAAATATAGACAGTATTTTCTTAGTGACATTCCATTCCCCAGAAATACCTCAGAGTATACATACATATCAGCCTGATACCAGTCGCTACTACTGCATTTAAGGCTGCACTTACATTACATCGGTATTAGCAGTATTTTCTCAGTCAATTCCATTCCTTAGAAAATAATATACTGCAACATACCTCCTTGCAGGTGAGCCCTGCCTGCTATCCCCTGTTCTGAAGTTACCTCACTCCTCAGAATGGCCGAGAACAGCAAGTGGATCTTAGTTACGACCGCTAAGATCATAGACAAACTCAGGTAGATTCTTCTTCTAATGCTGCCTGAGAAGAAACAACACACTCCGGTGCCGTTTAAAATAACAAACTTTTGATTGAAGAAATAAAAACTAAGTTTAACAACCACAGTCCTCTCACACGTCCTATCTATTAGTTAGGTGCAAGAGAATGACTGGGTATGACGTAGAGGGGAGGAGCTATATAGCAGCTCTGCTTGGGTGATCCTCTTGCACTTCCTGTTAGGGAGGAGATATAATCCCATAAGTAATGGATGACCCGTGGACTGACTACACTTAACAGGAGAAACAGGAGAAGGGGAGAACGGAACCCCTGTCTTATCCCCTTCCTGAGCTATAATTTCTGACATCTTTTAAGGGACAGGAAAAACATCCTCAGAAATAGGAGAATATTAAACTATTTAGTTTAGAAGATTTAGAGGGGTTGACGACAACCGAAGGTTCCGAGTCATCCAAAGTAGCTAGAACCTCCTTCAGTAGTAACCGGAGGTGTTCAAGCTTGAAACGGAAATTAACGTCTTCAGATTCAGAAGGTTTTCCCCCCCATAGTGTCAGAGTCTGAAATCTCACCTTCAGAAGCTACTGAAGTATTTTCTTCATCAGACAAATGAGAAAGGTTGACCAGCACAGATTCAGAAGGGTCCAAAACCTTACTAGCAGACAAATGCTTAGATTTCCTCTTACGCTTACCCGAAGAAGGGAAAGCTGCCAAAGCCGCTGATACTGCAGAAGTAATCTGAGCGGCAAAATCACCAGGTAAATAAACACCCCCCAGGTTGAGAGGATACAGAAGGCACAGTATGAGACACCATTAAGGCTTGGGACGTTTGAGGAGAAAGCTGAGGCATGTCACGCACAGCATTATCCTGAGAGACACTAGGCTCAGAAGGGAGTAATATGTATTTAAATTAAGTTTTTACTAAGCAGGAGGAACAAGAAAATTTGAGCCTCTAAACATAGTAGGCATTTATCCACAGACATAGACTGTTCTTATTCTGAGTTCATGATAACAGAATATAACTTTAAGCAAATCAGAAAATATATAAAGTTATTAAAAATAAAAACCGTTTATACTGTTATGATTTTATAACAGAGACAAAAATAAAGTAAGCTCAGAAGCAACCTCAGATTGAATGAGGCTCCTACCAGACAGATTGAACCCCCACTAGCAGTTGGAATCGATACTCTCCAGTAGACATTCTTTCCTTTAGAACTACGATGCCTAAAAGAGAAGCTGCAAAGCCGACACATACCCGCTACGCAGATTGCTTTACAAGCTCCGCTACGATAAAACGGAAGTACGGGCATCATGTGAGCGGGTCTGAAATTACTGCGCCACAAAAATAAAAATGTGCGAAAATGAAAATGGCTACGAATAATCGGCTGTTGAAAACAGACAGTTTGTTCCTTAAGTTCAATAAGGACGCTGATAAATCCCACTGCTGTAAATAAAACCGGCTGAAATGTAAACCGTTAAACATGTCTGCCTTAACTAAGACTTTTTTCCCCAATTACTCTGCATATTAAATAAAGGAAAAACCCTTAGCCAAGTCTCTCTTAGATCTCATACTGTGATAAAAGCCTTCTATTTTTTAGGAACACATAAAATGTTCAAACACTTCTGTCCACAATATGAATCCTTAACTAAAAATGATTACTATGTCCCCAAAAGGATCCACATGAGGATTAACCTCTTAAGTGCTGCTGTCCTTCAGTACTTAGAAGGCAAATGCACTTACCTTAGATCCACTGCAGGACAGATAACTGCTACAAAAGGTGTGACAGGTACTCCACTCCCTGTCATGGACCTGTAGGAAAAGGAAAGAACAGAGTAAGCAACTCTGGCTTTCTACAACGGGGTAGCAAAGTGTTAAAAGTAAAGCAAAGACTACCTCGCCGCCTTTTAACTGCTAAAAGCCACCACTACTCTAACTAAAGAGATTGACATAGACACAGCTATACCCCAATCCTTGCTTGCAGGGAAAAGTACCCATAAAAGGATTAAATATATTCAGACACCGTCTTCGCACAACCTCCTTTGACAGAGGCAAAGAGAATGACTGGGGATTATGGGTAAGGAAAGTTACACTTAACAGCTTTGCTGGGGTGCTCTTTGCCTCCTCCTGCTGGCCAGGAGTTGAATATCCCACTAGTAACTGGAATGACGTTGTGGACTCTCCATGCCATAGGAAATAAAATAAAATTGCAAATAAAATAAATGAATAGTCATTGTAATTATTCCCTCTCCTATTAAACGACACATGGAAAAATAAAACTTACCCCTTTATTAGCAGCTATGCAGCATTCAGCTAATCTTAACCAGAGCAGAGGGTTTGTGTGATAGACCTGGACAGCTTCTATCAAACACTCAAAAGCAGCTAGTGGCCTTCCGACATGAAGAAGCTGAATTCCACAGTTATACAGCAGCTCATAACGTTTGTTGGTAAGCAGTGTACACATTGGTCTGCCAGAAAACTTCTTGCCTGATAATGGCAACAAAGAAATATTAAACTTCACATAGGACACAAATCTTATAGTAAAATAAACAAGCAATATAAATACAAGAGATGATCACTTGATCATCAATGAAAAAAAAAATCACTTTAGTGTAACGTGTTACAGGGAAAGGGTTAAAGGGACAGTATACACTCATTTTCATATAACTGCATGTAATAGACACTACTATAAAGAATAAGATGCACAGATACTGATATAAAAATCCAGTATAAAACTGTTTAAAAACTTACTTAGAAGCTGTCAGTTTGGCTCTGTTGAAAAGGTAGCTGGAAAGCCAACTGCAAGTGGCAAATAAGACACTCCCCCCCCTCCCCCTTCTTTCACATATGAAAAGACCCTTTACACAAACAGGGGCAAGCTGGAGAAGGTAGCTGACGGTATTCACATAAAACTTTGGGGCTTGGTTAGGAGTCTGAAAATCAGAGCAATGTTATTTAAAAATAAGCAAAACTATACATTTATTTAAAAAAAAAAAACTTTATGGGCTATATAAATAGATCATCTACAAAACATTTATGCAAAGAAAAAATGAGTGTATAATGTCCCTTTAATAAAAAAATAAAAAAAAAAGAGATAAATCATTACAAGTTAACAAGAAAAATCCTAATCAGTCGTGTTCTTAAATAAAGATGTATACAACAGCAAACCCTTTTTTGAACGGTACAACTTATTTCCAATGACAATTTATCATTCTGTCAGCCATGGTAAAGGATATGATTATGCAATGAGGGTAGGAACTTACAAATGTAAATTCTTACAAAAGGTGAATATGATTTTACCACCATTAGGTGTAAAAACTTTAATGCTATTTAGCTTTAAAAAGGCAGGACGTAACATTGGTATTTGAATTGCGCAACAGTGTGTGGTTAAATGGTATTAAAGTTATTTTGACATATTATCCAGAAAGGGAATTCTGAAATAAAATAAAAACAAAACAGCCTGGCTAGATTTCACTCATTATGAGCATTTTGCAAGTAGCCATGAAAGTTAAAGGAACAGTAAAGCCAAAGTTAAAACTTTCATGATCCAGATAGAACATTGAATTAAAAGAAACTTTCTACTTCTGTTATTAAACTTTGCTTTATTTTCTATGGAATCCTTTACTGAAAAGTATACCTAGGTAGCTTTATGAGCAGCAATGCACTACTGGCAGTTAGCTGCCGAGTGGTTGCTGCACATATATGCCTCTTGTCATTGGCTCACTCTATGGGCTCCATTTATTATGAAGCGGATGCCTGAAACCCAAATTTTTTTCTTTCGTGATTTAGAAAGAGCATGTCATTTTAAACAACTTTCTAATTTACTTCTATTATCTAATTTGTATCATTCTCTTGATAGCACATCTAAATATGCTCAGAAGCTGCTGATTGGTTGCTGCACATAGAGGCCTTGTGTGATTGGCTCATACATGTGCATTGCTATTTCTTCAACAAAGGATATCTAAAGAATTGAGCAAATTAGATGATAGAAGTCAATAGGAAAGTTGTTTAAAATCGCATGCCCTATCTGAATCATGAAAGTTTAATTTTGACTAGACTGTTCTTTTAAGAAACAGCAGTCATAAGATTGCTGCTCCTTAACTTGTCCGCCACCTTTTAGGAGGCGGAGTGAAATCATCCCGATCCAATCGGGATGGTTGACAGCCCCTGCTAGCTGCCGATTGGCTGCCAGTGAGCAGGGGGGCAGCATTGCACAAGCATTTCACTAAAAATGCTTGTGCAATGTTAAATGCTGTCAGCGTATGCTGTAGGCATTTATCGATGGCGAGCGGACATGATTCACTATAGCGAGTCATGTCCGCTCAACATTTGTTAAATCTACCCCTATGTATCCAGCTTCCTAGAGCATCGCCGCTCCTACAACTACTAAAACTTTCAATACAGGAGTACTGGCTGCAGAAAAGCTATGTAAATAAAAGACAGTGTTCCTTTGCCAGCTTTATATACAATGAATAATGTGCTGCTTGTACACAGTCCCTTTAATTGTATGCAATATGATACCACCTCATGCAAAAGACACATACATTATTGAATATATCAATAGCTCACCAGGATCTGTAGATGCTGCAGCTAATTGTACACATGCATTATCATTTTCCTGAAGAGCTTTTTTGAAGTAGAATAATCCTAAATTGTGTTTTCCCATTGCAAAATGAATACACCCAAGATTATTCCAGAACATACACCTGGCACATTCCCCTGAAAAAAACAACAATGAATAGAAGTCAGTCAGATAAAAGCCAATGTAATTACATTTCAACCGTTTTTAAATCATAACTGCTAGTGTGGGAAAGTCAATATGCACACAGAAAAATTGTGACAGGGCAGTCATTCTGCACATGCAATGGTCCTATGTACAACTATTGTGCACCTACACCCATATTCCTCTTTTGATTGGACAAGACATTAGAGTGAAAACTTTAATTGTAAAAGTTTTTTTTTTTAATTATGTAATATTAAAAGCGTTATGCATGGTAATATAATAAACCCCATATTATGGTCACAAATATTTTTTCTGTTTCTGGCTTTTACTTCCACTTTATACCACTAGATGGCTCCATAAGCTAACACTTGTCTTTCTTTTGATGTTTGGCACTACAGAGAGATATGGGAACATAAAACACAGGTTTTTAATGTTTAAAAAAAAAAAAAAAAATCTATTTATTGAATGCATGTCAGTCACAAAAAACGCCTGAAAAGTAGCATTTAAGCTTGGCTAAAGACTGGAATTTACATGGAGTTTAACCAATTTTACCAATGGTGGTTGTCAGTTTTCGCTAGCTTGCAATTGTCTATTAAATTGACAAAGCAACAAACCCCATATAACCAGCATTTTATTTTACCAAGTGGCAGGCTGCAACTCATGCAACAAGAACACCTACATTTCAATTTTGTTATAAAAATGATTTGCTAACTCAAAACTTTCATATTAAAGATGCAAAAGTAATAATAATAATAAAAAAAAAAATGAAATTCCTAGCACAACAGATACACTTCTATCACTTATATATAAATATAGTATATAGTATTAGTATAAATGAGTCACCATCTCTCAGTGTCAGAACTACCAACAGTACACATTTTCAGAATATCCATATACGGTATATGAATATGCAGATTATTAACATAGCACAAACCTATGGCTCTTACAAAAGATATCCTTTAAACCTGTTAGTGTTCACAAAAGCTAAATCATATCATTAAACACTGGCGATGATGGTCTATAGGTAATGTGACCCAAAGGCTACAGAAATCAAATAACTATACCGGTTTTCATGAATCCTGGATGTTCAGCAATATTTGAAGAGTTAAGAAGTTTTACTGCTTTTCGGTAGTTGCCTCGAAGATATTCAAAATTGCTCTTCAGAAACAATGACGGCGTCGACTGGCAAAACAAAATGCCCATGAATTAAATGAGTATTTTCACAGAACCCAAAAGAAATTATCCTAGTTCAACTATAAAAAATATAGTTATTAAATGATTACATACAAGGTCTTTACTAATAGGTAAGTGAAACAAGTTATATCATACAATTAAAGAATAATAAAAAAAAGTTTAATAAGCTGCCATAAAAAGATTAAATACAGATGATAAATAAAACACACTTTGGATTTTTCTTTTCCACTGCAAGTTTTCTTGTGTGCAATTTAATTATGTACTTATTTTTTTATTAATGTCTACAAAAGTATGTGACATTATCAATACATTTAGAACATAAAGTGTGTCACTTGATTGAAAAGTAATACCTGCCCATGTGTATAAAGCATCAACAAACTGTGAATAAAGAACAGTAACCACTTTGCGAATGTGATATAAGAGGTTTATATAATAGTGAAACAACATTGCATGACACTTTCATTATTTAATCTTCCCCCTTTCCCTGTAATTTAAAGAAAAGTCAAAATTAAACTTACAAGAATCAGATAGAGATGCAATTTTAAGACACTTTTAAAATCACTTCTATTTTCAACTGAGCTTTGTTCTTTTGGTATTCATTATTGAAAATGAATATGCACATATCCTGCACTCGTGGGAGCTGCTGCTGATTGGCGTCTGCATACATAAGTCTCCTGTGATTGGCTAACTAGATGTGTTCAGCTAGCTGCTAAGTGCAATGCTGTTCATTCAGCAAAGGATAACACGAGAATGAAGCAAATTTGATAATAAAAGTAAAATTGAAAGATGTTTTAAACTGTATGTGCTATCTGAATCATGAATGAAAATGTTGGGGTATCCTGTCCCTTTCAGTCTGAAACTTAAAGGGACAGACTAGTAAAAATTAAAACTTTCAAGATTCAGATAGGGCATTCAATTTTAAATTTCTAATTTAATTTTATCATCAAAATTTGCTTTGTTCTCTTGGTATTCTCCGTTGAAAACCAATACTAGGGAGGCTCAAATGCAAATTTTTAAACCTTAGAAGGCGGCCTCTTATTTTGACAGTTTTTCACAGCTAGACTGCCCAAGTTCAGGTGTGCCGTATAGATAAAATTGTGCTCACTTCTGTGGAGTGAGCACTGATTGGCTAAAAAGCAAGACTGTCAAAAGAACTGAAATAAGGGGGATACAACGTAATCACAGAGGTAAAAAGTATATTAAGATAACTGTGTTGGTTATGTAAAACTGGGGAATGGGTAATAATATAATTTATGCTTACCTGATAAATTCATTTCTCCTGTAGTATAGTCAGTCCACGGGTCATCCATTACTTTTGGGATTATATCTCCTCCCTAACAGGAAGTGCAAGAGGATCACCCAAGCAGAGCTGCTATATAGCTCCTCCCCTCTACGTCATATCCAGTCATTCGACCGAAACCAAACGAGAAAGGAGAAAACTATAGGGTGCAGTGGTGACTGGAGTTTAATTTAAAATTTAGACCTGCCGTAAAAAACAGGGCGGGCCGTGGACTGACTACACTACAGGAGAAATGAATTTATCAGGTAAGCATAAATTATATTTTCTCCTGTTAAGTGTAGTCAGTCCACGGGTCATCCATTACTTATGGGATACCAATACCAAAGCTAAAAGTACACGGATGACGGGAGGGACAGGCAGGATCTTTACATGGAAGGAACCACTGCCTGTAGAACCTTTCTCCCAAAAACAGCCTCCGAAGAAGCAAAAGTGTCAAATTTGTAAAATTTTGAAAAAGTGTGAAGTGAAGACCAAGTTGCAGCCTTGCAAATCTGTTCAACAGAGGCCTCATTCTTAAAGGCCCAAGTGGAAGCCACAGCTCTAGTAGAATGAGCCGTAATCCTTTCAGGAGGCTGCTGTCCAGCAGACTCATAGGCTAAACGTATTATGCTATGAAGCCAAAAAGAGAGAGAGGTAGCCGAAGCCTTTTGACCTCTCCTCTGTCCAGAATAAACGACAAACAGGGAAGAAGTTTGACGAAAATCTTTAGTTGCCTGCAAATAAAATTTCAGGGCACGGACGACGTCCAGATTGTGCAGAAGTCGTTCCTTCTTTGAAGAAGGGTTAGGGCACAATGATGGAACAACAATCTCTTGATTGATATTCTTGTTAGTGACTACCTTAGGTGAGAACCCAGGTTTAGTACGCAGAACTACCTTGTCTGAATGAAAAATCAGATAAGGAGAATCACAATGTAAGGCTGATAACTCAGAGACTCTTCGAGCCGAGGAAATAGCCATTAAAAACAGAACTTTCCAAGATAACAGCTTGATATCAATGGAATGAAGGGGTTCAAACGGAACACCTTGCAGAACGTTAAGAACTAAGTTTAAGGTCCACGGTGGAGCAACAGTCTTAAACACAGGCTTAATCCTAGCCAAAGCCTGACAAAAAGCCTTAACGTCTGGAACTTCTGCCAGACGTTTGTGTAAAAGGATAGACAGAGCTGAAATCTGTCCCTTTAACGAACTAGCAGATAAACCCTTTTCTAAACCTTCTTGTAGAAAAGACAATATCCTAGGAATCCTAACCTTACTCCATGAGTAACTCTTGGATTCGCACCAATATAAGTATTTACGCCATATTTTATGGTAAATTTTCCTGGTAACAGGTTTCCTAGCCTGTATTAAGGTATCAATCACTGACTCCGAGAATCCCCGCTTTGATAGAATCAAGCGTTCAATCTCCATGCAGTCAGCCTCAGAGAAATTAGATTTGGATGTTTGAAAGGACCCTGAATCAGAAGGTCCTGTCTCAGAGGTAGAGACCATGGTGGACAGGACGACATGTCCACTAGATCTGCATACCAAGTCCTGCGTGGCCACGCAGGCGCTATTAGAATCATCGATGCTCTCTCCTGTTTGATCCTGGCAATCAATCGAGGAAGCATCGGGAAGGGTGGAAACACATAAGCCATGTTGAAGACCCAAGGTGCTGTCAGAGCATCTATCAGTACCGCTCCCGGGTCCCTGGACCTGGATCCGTAACAAGGAAGCTTGGCGTTCTGGCGAGACGCCATGAGATCCAGATCTGGTTTGCCCCAATGATGAAGCAGTTGGGCAAACACCTCCGGATGAAGTTCCCACTCCCCCGGATGAAAGGTCTGGCGACTTAGAAAATCCGCCTCCCAGTTCTCCACGCCTGGGATGTGGATCGCTGACAGGTGGCAAGAGTGAGACTCTGCCCAGCGAATTATCTTTGAGACTTCCATCATCGCTAGGGAACTCCTTGTTCCTCCTTGATGGTTGATGTAAGCCACAGTCGTGATGTTGTCCGACTGAAACCTGATGAACCTCAGAGTTGCTAACTGAGGCCAAGCCAGAAGAGCATTGAAAATTGCTCTTAATTCCAGAATGTTTATTGGAAGGAGTCTCTCCTCCTGAGTCCATGATCCCTGAGCCTTCAGGGAATTCCAGACTGCGCCCCAACCTAGAAGGCTGGCGTCTGTTGTTACAATTGTCCAATCTGGCCTGCGGAAGGGAATCCCCTTGGACAGATGTGGCCGAGAAAGCCACCATAGAAGAGAATCTCTGGTCTCTTGATCCAGATTTAGCAGAGGGGACAAATCTGAGTAATCCCCATTCCACTGACTTAGCATGCACAATTGCAGCGGTCTGAGATGCAGGCGCGCAAAAGGTACTATGTCCATTGCCGCTACCATTAAGCCGATTACCTCCATGCACTGAGCCACTGACGGGTGTTGAATGGAATGAAGGACACGGCAAGCATTTAGAAGTTTTGATAACCTGTCCTCCGTCAGGTAAATTTTCATTTCTACAGAATCTATAAGAGTCCCTAAGAAGGGAACTCTTGTGAGTGGCAATAGAGAACTCTTTTCTACGTTCACCTTCCACCCATGCGACCTTAGAAATGCCAGAACTAACTCTGTATGAGACTTGGCAGTTTGGAAACTTGACGCTTGTATCAGAATGTCGTCTAGGTACGGAGCTACCGCTTTGCCTCGCGGTCTTAGTACCGCCAGAAGAGAGCCCAGAACCTTTGTAAAGATTCTTGGAGCCGTAGCTAACCCGAAGGGAAGAGCTACAAACTGGTAATGCCTGTTTAGGAAGGCAAATCTTAGATACCGGTAATGATCCTTGTGAATCGGTATGTGAAGGTAGGCATCCTTTAAATCCACTGTGGTCATGTACTGACCCTCTTGGATCATGGGTAAGATGGTTCGAATAGTTTCCATTTTGAACGATGGAACTCTTAGGAATTTGTTTAGGATCTTTAAGTCCAAGATTGGTCTGAAGGTTCCCTCTTTTTTGGGAACCACAAACAGATTTGAATAGAACCCTTGTCCGTGTTCCGACCGCGGAACTGGGTGGATCACTCCCATTAGTAAGAGGTCTTGTACACAGCGTAGAAACGCCTCTTTCTTTATCTGGTTTGCTGATAACCTTGAAAGATGAAATCTCCCTTGTGGAGGAGAAGCTTTGAAGTCCAGAAGATATCCCTGAGATATGATCTCCAACGCCCAGGGATCCTGGACATCTCTTGCCCAAGCCTGGGCGAAGAGAGAAAGTCTGCCCCCCACTAGATCCGTTTCCGGATCGGGGGCCCTCACTTCATGCTGTCTTAGGGGCAGCAGCAGGTTTTCTGGCCTGCTTGCCCTTGTTCCAGGACTGGTTAGGTTTCCAGCCCTGTCTGTAGCGAGCAACAGTTCCTTCCTGTCTTGGAGCGGAGGAAGTTAATGCTGCTCCTGCCTTGAAGTTACGAAAAGCATGAAAATTAGACTGTTTGGCCTTTGATTTGGCCCTGTCCTAAGGAAGGGTATGACCCTTACCTCCAGTAATGTCAGCAATAATTTCTTTCAAACCGGGCCCGAATAATGTCTGCCCTTTGAAAGGAATATTAAGTAATTTAGATTTAGAAGTCACATCAGCTGACCAGGATTTAAGCCACAGCGCTCTACGCGCTTGAATGGCGAATCCGGAGTTCTTAGCCGTAAGTTTGGTTAAGTGTACTACGGCATCAGAAATAAATGAATTAGCTAGCTTAAGGACTTTAAGCTTGTTTATAATCTCATCCAATGGAGCTGTGCTAAGGGTCTCTTCCAGAGACTCAAACCAGAATGCCGCCGCAGCAGTGACAGGCGCAATGCATGCAAGGGGTTGTAATATAAAACCTTGCTGAACAAACATTTTCTTAAGGTAACCCTCTAACTTTTTATCCATTGGATCTGAAAAAGCACAGCTATCCTCCACCGGGATAGTGGTGCGCTTAGCCAGAGTAGAAACTGCTCCCTCCACCTTAGGGACCGTCTGCCATAAGTCCCGTGTGGTGGCGTCTATTGGAAACATTTTTCTAAATATAGGAGGGGGAGAAAAAGGCACACCGGGTCTATCCCACTCCTTGTTAACAATTTCTGTAAGCCTTTTAGGTATAGGAAAAACGTCAGTACACGCCGGTACCGCAAAATATTTATCCAGCCTACATACTTTCTCTGGAATTGCAACCGTGTTACAATCATTCAGAGCCGCTAAAACCTCCCCTAGTAATACACGGAGGTTCTCAAGCTTAAATTTAAAATTTGAAATGTCTGAATCCAGTTTACTTGGATCAGATCCGTCACCCACAGAATGAAGCTCTCCGTCCTCATGTTCTGCAAATTGTGACGCAGTATCAGACATGGCTCTATTATTATCAGCGCACTTTGTTCTTATTCCAGAGTGATCGCGTTTACCTCTAAATTCTGGCAATTTAGATAGTACTTCAGTCATAACATTAGCCATGTCTTGCAAAGTGATTTGTATGGGCCGCCCTGATGTACTTGGCGCCACAATATCACGCACCTCCTGAGCGGGAGGCGAAGGTACTGACACGTGAGGAGAGTTAGTCGGCATAACTTCCCCCTCGTTGTCTGGTGATATATTTTTCACATATAAAGTTTGACTTTTATTCAAAGTAACATCTATACATTGAGTGCACAAATTTCTATTGGGCTCCACATTGGCCTTTAAACATAGTGAACAAAGAGATTCATCTGTGTCAGACATGTTTAAACAGACTAGCAATAACACTAGCAAGCTTGGAAAAAAAAACCTTTAAATAAATTTACAAGCTATATAAAAAACGCTACTGCGCCTTTAAGAAACATAAAAATGTGACACAGTTGAATTAACGATGAACCAAATATGTTAAAACAACCAAATTTTAACAGAAAAAGTATAAAGTTAGCAGAGAATTGCACCCACAAGCAAAAGGATGATTAACCCCTTAATACCCAAAACGGATAACAGTTGAAATAATAAACGTTTTTTATCACAGTCAAACACACTGTCACATATCTGCTGTGACTGATTACCTCCCTAAAAACTAGTTTTGGAGACCCCTGGGCTCTGTAGAGACGTCCTGGATCATGGAGGAAGAAATAGGAAGACTGTGACTAAATTTTTACTGCGCAATAAAGCGCTAAAATAGGCCCCTCCCACTCATATTACAACAGTGGGGAAGCTCAGTAAACTGTTTTTATTCAGAAACAGACAGCCATGTGGTAAAAATCATGCCCATAAAGTTTTATCACCAAGTACCTCAGAAAAAACGATTAACATGCCAGTAAACGTTTTAAAAATGAAAATTATGAAGTGTTATTAATAAGCCTGCTGCTAGTCGCTTTCACTGCAGTGCAGGCTCAAATATTACTTTAATATAGACAGTATTTTCTTAGTGAAATTCCATTCCCCAGAAATACCTCAGAGTATACATACATATCAGCCTGATACCAGTCGCTACTACTGCATTTAAGGCTGCACTTTATTATTATTATTTTATTATTATCGGTTATTTGTAGAGCGCCAACAGATTCCGCAGCGCTATTAACAAAGGCGGAGTACAAAAAAAATTAAAAAAAATAAACAGTTATAGGGATCAAATGGGTAGAGGGCCCTGCCAAGAGTTGCACTGTTGTAGTCAGCTCTTGAGAAGGTGATCAACAAACAGCTGGACTCTTAAGCTTACATGCTAGGGGGGATCACGGGATAGCAATGGAGGAGAGGAACTGGTATAGAGTAAGGTTAGCGTAGGTTGTATGCATCCCTGAACAGTAGAGTCTTTAGGGAGCACTTGAAGCTTTTAAAACTAGAAGAGAGTCTTGTGGAGCGAGGCAGAGAGTTCCACAAGATGGGAGCCAGTCTGGAGAAGTCCTGTAAACGGGAGTGTGATGAGGTGACAAGAGAGGAGGAGAGTAGGAGGTCTTGAGCAGAGCGAAGGGGACGGGAAGGAGAGTATCTGGAGACAAGATCAGAGATATAGGGGGGAGCAGTGCAGTTGAGGGCTTTGTATGTTAGAGTGAGAATTTTGTGTTTGATCCTAGAGGCAAGAGGAAGCCAGTGAAGAGATTGGCAGAGAGGTGCAGCAGATGAAGAGCGACTTGTAAGAAAGATGAGTCTGGCAGAGGCATTCATTAGGGATTGTAAAGGAGCTAGGCGGTAGGTGGGGAGACCAGAGAGGACAGAGTTGCAGTAATCGAGGCGGGAGAGGATGAGAGAGTGGATTAAAATCTTAGCTGTGTCTTGTGTAAGGAAATGTCTAATTTTAGAGATGTTTTTAAGGTGGAAGCGGCAGGCTTTAGCCAAAGTCTGAATGTGAGGAGTGAAAGAAAGATCTGAGTCAAATGTGACCCCGAGACATCGGGCATGCGGGGTAGGGGTAATGGTGGAGTTGTCGACAGTTATAGAGAGATTGGGGGTGGAGAGTTTTGAAGAAGGGGGGAAAATAAGGAGCTCAGTTTTGGAGAGATTTAGCTTGAGGTAGTGAGATGACATCCAGTTGGAGATGTGAGAAAGACAGTTAGTGACACGGGTTAGCAAGGAAGGAGAAAGTTCTGGTGCAGAGAAGTAGATTTGGGTGTCGTCGGCATACAAATGATATTGTAAACCATGGGACTTTATTAGGGAACCTAGTGATGACGTGTAGATTGAGAAGAGAAGGGGACCGAGAACAGAGCCTTGCGGTACTCCGACAGAAAGTGGTGACGGGGCAGAGGAGGCCCCAGAGAAGGCTACACTAAAGGTACGGTTTGACAGGTAGGAAGAGAGCCACGAGAGGGCTGTGTCACATATGCCGAAGGATTGGAGGGTTTGGAGCAAGAGAGGGTGGTCAACAGTGTCAAAGGCTGCGGACAGATCAAGGAGAATAAGCAGAGAGAAGTGGCCTTTTGATTTTGCTGTAAGTAGGTCATTGGTAACCTTAACAATTGCTGTTTCTGTGGAGTGATGGGGACGAAATCCAGATTGCAATGGGTCAAGAAGGGAGTTTATTGTAAGGAAATGGGAAAGGCGTGCATAAGCTAGTTTTTCGAGAAGCTTTGATACAAGAGGGAGGAGGGAAATAGGGCGGTAGTTGGATGGGGAGGTAGGATCAAGGGAAGGTTTTTTGAGGATAGGTGTGACCAGTGCATGTTTCAGCGATGAGGGAAATATACCGGTGCTGAAGGAGAGGTTGAAAGTGTGTGTGAGTATAGGGGTAAGGGTGGCAGAGAGGGAGGGGAGTAGCTGTGAGGGGATAGGGTCAAGGGGACAGGTAGTGAGGTGAGAGCGCAGTATAAGTGCCAAAACTTCTTCCTCAGTAACAGGGGAGAATGAGCTAAGTTTAAGGTTATGTGGGTTGTGGTTGATTGAGAGCATTTGAGGGGGTGAGGGAATGGAATTATGTTGAGAGCTGATTTCATTTCTGATGGAGTCGATTTTGTTATTGAAGTGGTTGGCAAAGTCTTGAGCTGACAGAGAAGTTGTATTAGGAGGTGGGGGAGGGCGGAGAAGAGTATTACATTACATCGGTATTAGCAGTATTTTCTCAGTCAATTCCATTCCTTAGAAAATAATTTACTGCACATACCTCCTTGCAGGTGGGCCCTGCATGCTATCCCCTGTTCTGAAGTTCCTCAGAATGGCCGAGAACAGCAAGTGGATCTTAGTTACGACCGCTAAGATCATAGACAAACTCAGGTAGATTCTTCTTCTAATGCTGCCTGAGAAGAAACAACACACTCCGGTGCCGTTTAAAATAACAAACTTTTGATTGAAGAAATAAAAACTAAGTTTAACACACCACAGTCCTCTCACACGTCCTATCTATTAGTTAGGTGCAAGAGAATGACTGGGTATGACATAGAGGGGAGGAGCTATATAGCAGCTCTGCTTGGGTGATCCTCTTGCACTTCCTGTTAGGGAGGAGATATAATCCCATAAGTAATGGATGACCCGTGGACTGACTACACTACAGGAGAAAAAGGGATTATTATTGTTTTTAACCAATAAAAATTATGGAAGAGACTATCTCTTTAAGAGTTTTCCAATTCTAAGAATTGGAAGTACACATGAGAGGTTATACATGGTTAACCCTCACACTTGTCTACCACTAATTGGTTTCAGCAGAGTTGATTAGATAATCTGCAAAACAATTGAACATTTGCTAACAAACTGACAGTGGCAAGCAGTATCTACTAAGTAACAAATCCAGACTGGCTCCTCCAAATTGGTGGCTGAAAAAATAATAAATTTAAATAAACACGATGTTGACAAATTCACATTATTTGATATTAGCATAGTATGGGTTGTTTTTTTCATAACAGCAGAAAAATGACAAGGTGTTTACTGACCCTTTAATGATGGGTCTAGCTGTTAAAGGGAAATGTACTGGGGGAGGGAAATGCTCACGTTCATTACAGCAATTTCTTTTAATACTAGTGTCAGTTACAAATTATGTTTTTAATCCCTGCAAAGGAGAGAAGCACACAGTTAAAGGGACACTGAACCCAAATTTTTTATTTCGCGATTCAGATAGAGCATGACATTTTAAGCAACTTTCTAATTTACTCCTATCATCAATTTTTTTATTCTCTTGGTATCTATATTTGAAATGCAAGAATGTAAGTTTAGATGCCGGCCCATTTTTGGTGAACAACCTGGGTTGTGATTGGTGGATAAATTCATCGACCAATAAAAAAATGCTGTCCAGAGTTCTGAATAAAAAAAAAAAACTTAGATGCCTTCTTTTTCAAATAAAGATAGCAAGAGAACGAAGAAAAATTGATAATAGTAATAAATTAGAAAGCTGCTTAAAATTGCATGCTGTATCGGAATCACAAAATAAAAAATGGGTTTGGTGTCCCTTTAAGTACAACTAGGAAGTCACAACACATTGCAGCTCCTGAGCAGTGAGCCAATTAGAAAAGCAATGATAACACCAATCACTCCCCACTTCCTGGTGAAGAGCAGCACAAACACATTTAGTTTCCATTGCTGTTGTAAACTGGAGGTAACATAAAACATTTCCATAGATACTTGTTATTATCAGTTTATAAAAGCAATGGAAAAAAGCATTTGCATGGGACACAGTGTTAAACTAAAATTAAAGCAAGTTATTTTTACTATTAAAATGTCCCTTTAATAAAATGCATTCACATATTTTACGTAGTCACAGTTTTATATTTTCCTTTCTCTGTAAAACAAAACAAACAAAAAATGACATGAAAATTATTTTTAAATAAACGTTTATAAAAAGAAAAAATAGTTTGAAGGAATGCCACACACCCCAATACACATTTGCCTTTCTTTCTTTAAGGGACATAAAACCCCCAAAAATATTTTAGGATTCAGATAGGACATAACATTTTAAGCAACTTCTATTATCTAATTGTTCTCATGTTCTTGTTATCCTTTGTTGAAAAGCAGGAAGGTAAATTCAGGAGCGTGCACGTGTCTGCACCACTATATGGCAGCAGTTTTTTAACAATGTTATACATTAGCAAGAGCACTAGATAGCAGCACTATTTCCTGTCATGTAGCGCTTCAGAAGTGTGACACTACCTCTATCCAGAAATCTCTTCAACAAAGAACATGAGAACAAAGCAAATTTGATAAGAGTAAATTGGACACCTTTTTAAAAATGTATTATCTATCTGAAAAATTAAAGCTAAAATTTGTGTTTCATGTTCATTGAAAGCAAAAAAAAGTTAAAACAATATTTAAAAAAAAAGGGGAAAAAAAAAGGAAAAAAAAGGATTTAGCACTCAGATTTTTTTTTTTTATTATTAAACACAAAAAAAACAAACTTTTCAGAATATGCTGTACACAACTTTTGTTTAAATAAATATAAATCTGTGCACATTTATGTTTATTATGCATTACACACTCACGTGCATTTATTTGTGCATAAGTACATGCAGATTTATAATTCTAGCATTGAATGTAAATAAATGTGCATACGTACATGCAGATTTATAATTCTAGCATTGAATGTATAAATAATTGTGCATAAGTACATGCAGATTTATAATTCTAGCATTGAATGTATAAATAATTGTGCATAATTACATGCAGATTTATAATTCTAGCATTGAATGTATAAATAATTGTGCATACGTACATGCAGATTTATAATTCTAGCATTGAATGTATAAATAATTGTGCATAAGTACATGCAGATTTATAATTCTAGCATTGAATGTATAAATAATTGTGCATAAGTACATGCAGATTTATAATTCTAGCATTGAATGTATAAATAATTGTGCATAAGTACATGCATATTTATAATTCTAGCATTGAATGTATAAATAATTGTGCATAAGTACATGCAGATTTATAATTCTAGCATTGAATGTATAAATATTTGTGCATAAGTACATACAGATTTATAATTCTAGCATTGAATGTATAAATAATTGTGCATACGTACATGCAGATTTATAATTCTAGCATTGAATGCATAAATAATTGTGCATAAGTACATGCAGATTTATAATTCTAGCATTGAATGTATAAATAATTGTGCATACGTACATGCAGATTTATAATTCTAGCATTGAATGTAAATAATTGTGCACAAGTACATGCAGATTGATAATTCTAGCATTGAATGTATAAATAATTGTGCATAAGTACATGCAGATTTATAATTCTAGCATTGAATGTATAAATAATTGTGCATACGTACATGCAGATTTATAATTCTAGCATTGAATGTAAATAATTGTGCACAAGTACATGCAGATTGATAATTCTAGCATTGAATGTATAAATAATTGTGCATATGTACATGCAGATTTATAATTCTAGCATTGAATGTATAAATAATTGTGCATAAGTACATGCAGATTTATAATTCTAGCATTGAATGTATAAATAATTGTGCATAAGTACATGCAGATTTATAATTCTAGCATTGAATGTATAAATAATTGTGCATACGTACATGCAGATTTATAATTCTAGCATTGAATGTAAATAATTGTGCACAAGTACATGCAGATTGATAATTCTAGCATTGAATGTATAAATAATTGTGCATAAGTACATGCAGATTTATAATTCTAGCATTGAATGTATAAATAATTGTGCATACGTACATGCAGATTTATAATTCTAGCATTGAATGTAAATAATTGTGCACAAGTACATGCAGATTGATAATTCTAGCATTGAATGTATAAATAATTGTGCATATGTACATGCAGATTTATAATTCTAGCATTGAATGTATAAATAATTGTGCATAAGTACATGCAGATTTATAATTCTAGCATTGAATGTATAAATAATTGTGCATAAGTACATGCAGATTTATAATTCTAGCATTGAATGTATAAATAATTGTGCACAAGTACATGCAGATTTTTAATTCTAGCATTGAATGTATAAATAATTGTGCATATGTACATGCAGATTTATAATTCTAGCATTGAATGTATAAATAATTGTGCATAAGTACATGCAGATTTATAATTCTAGCATTGAATGTATAAATAATTGTGCATAAGTACATGCAGATTTATAATTCTAGCATTGAATGTATAAATAATTGTGCACAAGTACATGCAGATTTTTAATTCTAGCATTGAATGTATAAATAATTGTGCACAAGTACATGCAGATTTATAATTCTAGCATTGAATGTATAAATAATTGTGCATAAGTACATGCAGATTTTTAATTCTAGCATTGAATGTATAAATAATTGTGCACAAGTACATGCAGATTTATAATTCTAGCATTGAATGTATAAATAATTGTGCACAAGTACATGCAGATTTATAATTCTAGCATTGAATGTATAAATAATTGTGCATAAGTACATGCAGATTTATAATTCTAGCATTGAATGTATAAATAATTGTGCATAAGTACATGCAGATTTATAATTCTAGCATTGAATGTATAAATAATTGTGCACAAGTACATGCAGATTTATAATTCTAGCATTGAATGTATAAATAATTGTGCACAAGTACATGCAGATTTATAATTCTAGCATTGAATGTATAAATAATTGTGCATAAGTACATGCAGATTTATAATTCTAGCATTGAATGTATAAATAATTGTGCATAAGTACATGCAGATTTATAATTCTAGCATTGAATGTATAAATAATTGTGCACAAGTACATGCAGATTTATAATTCTAGCATTGAATGTATAAATAATTGTGCATAATTACATGCAGATTTATAATTCTAGCATTGAATGTAAATAATTGTGCATACGTACATGCAGATTTATAATTCTAGCATTGAATGTATAAATAATTGTGCATAAGTACATGCAGATTTATAATTCTAGCATTGAATGTATAAATAATTGTGCATAAGTACATGCAGATTTATAATTCTAGCATTGAATGTATAAATAATTGTGCATACGTACATGCAGATTTATAATTCTAGCATTGAATGTAAATAAATGTGCATAAGTACATGCAGATTTATAATTCTAGCATTGAATGTATAAATAATTGTGCACAAGTACATGCAGATTTATAATTCTAGCATTGAATGTATAAATAATTGTGCATAATTACATGCAGATTTATAATTCTAGCATTGAATGTAAATAATTGTGCATACGTACATGCAGATTTATAATTCTAGCATTGAATGTATAAATAATTGTGCATAAGTACATGCAGATTTATAATTCTAGCATTGAATGTATAAATAATTGTGCATAAGTACATGCAGATTTATAATTCTAGCATTGAGTGTATAAATAATTGTGCATAAGTACATGCAGATTTATAATTCTAGCATTGAATGTAAATAAATGTGCATAAGTACATGCAGATTTATAATTCTACCATTGAATGTATAAATAATTGTGCATACCTACATGCAGATTTATAATTCTAGCATTGAATGTATAAATAATTGTGCATACGTACATGCAGATTTATAATTCTAGCATTGAATGTATAAATAATTGTGCATACGTACATGCAGATTTATAATTCTAGCATTGAATGTATAAATAATTGTGCACAAGTACATGCAGATTTAGAATTCCAACATTGAATGTATAAATAATTGTGCATAAGTACATGCAGATTTTTAATTCTAGCTTTAATGTATAAACAATTGTGCAAACTGAGGCACATATACATACTATTATGACATTGGTATGTGAATCAGTCTACATGAGTTTTGTAATAGTGAATATTCCCCCCCTCCCTCTGTACTATATAACTCATTTTCCTTAACCTCTTTGTTCTGTTATAAGCTACAATTGGTAAGTTGTGACACATTGATCCGAACTGCCTCAGAACTAAGGAAGAGAGAAAAATCCTGAGCGCTTGTCTCTTGATTAAATGCTCATCAATTCAATTGCTTCTGCATTTACATAAACTCACAAAGAGTAAAGACTGAATCCAATAAACAAACCTCTTTAAGTTAGTTAATGATGTACCAGACTTACTAATATTAATACTACTAGAAATGTTTATCAATATATCATGCGCTATATTAGAACCCCAGCAGTGTGGCAGCATACTTACATTTCCAGATGTATTCATAACAGACTTTATCTCCCTTTTACATGCTTTCAAGGACTTCATCTGGATGTAGGCTCTTACTTTATACTGTAATTAAACAGAAACAGTCTATATTTACATCACAATTTATTAGTGAAATGCCTTAATTCTGTACTGCATGTCTAACAAACAATACAGTATAACTTGTTCAACTCTAACCATCACCACTTAAGAGATGATAAACACTTTGGGATTTGTATAAAAAAGTTTTACTATACATAATGAAACAACTTTGCTATAATGTCATTATTTATTTTGACCCCTTTTCATGCAATTTAGCACCGAAAATTGAGCAATTCTCAAGAGATTTAAAATGCACCCTACGGACTTCTCAAGGCTAACTCTGCTAAACTGGCTTTATCAGATAACTGTTAAACAATTCACTCTATACTAACTTTATAGCAGGGGCTAGCCCTGTTGTCTGCGGACTAAAGCCCAGATTGGCTCCTCTAAATAAAGCAAATGGTGGGCATAGTTTTGCCTATGGAAAAATAAATGTAGTAAAAAGAATGTTAATTTGTTTTAAAAACATTAAGACTTGGCGGATATGTTATCCTATAGCAACACAACAGAGATGTACTGCAATTGCAAGGTGTTTACTGGCTCTTTAAAAGGGCCAGTAAAATCAAAATGAAATGTTCACAATTCAGACAGAGCATGAATTGTTTAAGCAAATCTAAAATTACTTTTATTGTCAAATTTGCTTTGTTCCATTGGTATCCTTTGTTGAAGAGTATACCTAAATAGGCTCAGGAGCATGTATGCGAGTCTGCAAACACTGCTGCCCTCTTGTGCTCAGGACAGGTGAGCCTAGGTATACTCTTCTATAAAGGCCATCAAGAGAAAATAGGAAAGTTGCATGCGACATCTAAATTATGAAAGTTTAATTTTGACTTTCATGTCCCTTTAATGAATATTATATTGTAAATATTTTGCTGAAAAAGTCAGTATATAATCTATTTCAACCTCACAAGCTCCCAGCACAAAAATAAGAGCCCTCTTTAAATAAGAAAGGCAGTAAAGAGATCTGGTAATACAACAACCATGTACTCATAAGGGATGTCACAAAGGTTTAAGTTGAATTTCCTGTCCCTTTTATCAAGGGGCAGACTGAGCAGTCGGGCAAATAGGGGGTGAACTGGGGGCCTGGCCAGTAGGGGCTGCCAGCGGCATTTCTAAGGCTTCTGGTGCTCTACCTAAGCTCACAGTTACAGCAGGTTGTGACTGAGTGAGCAGACGGGCAAGATTTAGTACAGGCCTACAGCCCTTCCCTATTCAAAGCTTAGCTAGCGTAGCTGTAGCACTAACAAACTGCGCGCTAGTGGTTGTGAGCTGGGGTGGGCGGGAGATAATCAGGGGCACTATCAGTAAATAAGCAGGTAAAGGGATAGGAAAGTTAAAATTAAATTTGCATGATTTAGATAGAGCATGTCATTTTAAGACGCTTTTAAATTCACTTCTATTTTCAAATGTACTTAGTTGGTATCCCTTGTTGAAAGAGAATACGAACATATCCTACACTAGTGAGAGTTATCTGCTGATTGGTGCCTGCAAAACTTTGTCTCTTGTGATTGGCTAACTAGATGTTTTTTCAGCTAGCTGCCAGTAGTGCAATGTTGTTTCTTCAGCAAAGGATAACAAACTAATGAAGCAAATTTGCTAATAGAAGTAAATTGGAAAATTGCTTAAAAAATTGTATGTTCTATCCAAATCATGAAAAACAAATTGACGTTTCCTGTCCATTTAAGTGCAAACTGGATGGGAGCCCCAGCCCAGGATTGTGAGGTGGTGGAGGGGGATGCCCAAATCTTTGCCCAGGACACTGATTGGTCAACAGTACAACCTTGCTTTTATCACGTCATCATATTGACTGAACAACTATTTACACCTTGAATGTCATACAATTCACATATGAATGAATGAATCATAGCAAATACCTGATGAATTTTTGATTTTGCAGTTTCTGCATGACTTCCTACTTCAGCTTTTAGGGTTGAGGACTCTTTGTTGTTGCTATTATTGTTTGTCTGCGCAAAAAGAACAGCAAAAAAAAAGTCACATTATGTGGGCTTGAAAATCTCACAATTATTAACTTTTAGCCATTATTTTAAGTTGAATCTTCTATTTGTTTTGTAATTCAAACATGGGCCTGCAATATCATATCTATAAGCTCGCTGTGCAAAAACTTAGAATGGAACTTGGTTAAACTTTTTTTCTTCTAAACGCAATTCTAATGTCAGATATTTGCTAATTTGAATTAAACCACCCAATTCTTTTTATTAAATGATAACATTTAAAACAAATAGACTTCCTACTTCTGAATTAGGTAAACAAGTGAAAATCTGTTCAAAACAGATTTGACAGGACACTGTGGGAAAAAAAACTATTAAAAATAAATATTCCTATAAATATTCCTGCTCATAGCCAACACAAACCAAATTATTTCCCTGCCTGCCCATATGGGAAATTTTACATAAGATTGGCTTTTGATGTAAAGTTTTGCACTGTTAAGAGACTGTTCGTTTGTGTCGGATCTATTCAAGATTGGTCCTAGCAAAAGCTATGCACTGCACAATTCCCAGTGTCCTTTGCAAACGGATGATGGTGTTTGGGAGTATTTTTGGTTATAGTCAAGATTTTATAAAAAAGACAGAGCTGGGCAAGTACCTAAAATCGAAACTGAGAAATGCTAGTAGAACACTCCTTTCATGTCTCCTATTGAGTGAAGGAGGTTCAGCGGTGTGAGCAGTGGGATACTGTGTGGTGGCTCTATGTGAATCATTATTGCAGAGCTTTCCAAACTTTTCATGTTGGTGACACACTTTTAGACCAAAAACATTTCACGACACAGTAATTCAGTTGTACAAGCAAACAGGAGGTTAAACTATTTTGTTTTAAGAGATACGAACACATACATAAATTATATAATAACGAAATGTATTTACAAGTAACAGTATGTAAGTATGTGCAAGAAATAAAAAAAAGTTTAATAACACCAATAGCTGGGATGAACACAGTTTCTGAATATTTGGTGGAATATTAGATAAAGACACTCGCATTTCATCATCAAGTATTTTTAAGCTTCCACTTCCTATCCATATATCAAGAGCAGGAGCCGCAATGCACTACTGGGAGCTAGCTGCAAAAAAAGACAACCCTTTGACTTCTGACTTCAGCTCAGCGTTTAAGATGCCACCCTTAGAGCTCTGTGAGTCCGACTGACTACTGCCCGCGCTGCAAACACACTGCTGTCCCACTCACTGACTACACTTGCAGTCACAAGCCGATTGAGACTACACGTGCAGTCAGGAGCTAATGTGCCGCCAAAGCCGCCAATGGGAATAGTTTCAGTTCCCGCTGAGCTGCGCCAATAGGTTAAGATGATCTGTGACCCACTAGGTATCAATCATGTTTCAACCATGTGATATGCGTAGCAGGCAGGCAGAAAGTCAGAAACCAATTTTTTTTTTTAAATTCTAAACAATTTGTGTTGAAGCAGGGACACACCTACACACTGCTGCCGACACACTAATGTGTCCCGACACACAGTTTGGAAAGCACTGCATTATTGGAACAAATTGATGATTTAACATGTATTAAAACCGGTACATGGTTTATCATTTTAGCCAGTTGCTGAGAAATATGAACTTTGAAGGTTACTGATACCACACACACAATAAACAAGCTGCTATACATCACAATTGCAATGTTTACACTATGAGTTTAAATAAGGATTTTTTTAAAAAAAAATTCCTTGTGCAGGACTTGTAATTTGTGATTGTTATTACTGATACCTGCCTTCTGCGTTTGATTGAAATTCCTTTAATAATTCATGCAAGACGAGCAATTAACCTTTTTCCTATATTTTAATTAATATATACTTTACAATACACTGTTTTAACATCCAAACAAAACTAAAATCATGAAATAAAAAAAATAAAAAAAATGTATGACCATATTTTAGGTTGGTTTTATGTTGTGTGAATTGATGACTATTTTACAATTTTTTACAAAGCCAGGAAATTAACGTTTTAGGAGCTTAGGAGAGACTAAAGGCACAATGAGAAGTTATAGGGTTCCTTCTATATAAAATGTATGTATGGTCTATATAGATAGTTCCAGGAGAACGGTTTATTGGAGAAATAAACAAAAATTGCTTGTGACAAGACGGAGGAAAGAAAATTTAAACCTATCAAAATAAATAAACTGGAAATCATTGCCTTAGGAGGTTGTGACTGCCAGTACAGTAATATTTTTGGTTAAAAAGTAGTATGAAAAGTCATGATTACTTATGTAAATAAATGGGTAGGAAATTCTAAAAAGTATCTGTCAATTCACATGTCATGATTTTTACGATAAAAATAGGGATCAAATATGTTCTGTAAAGGTTGAATTCAATGGACTTTTTGTCTTCTTTCAACCACCTATACAAACTACACAGATTGCTACAGTGATTCCTTCAATACTTTTAAAAGCTTATAAAAAGTTTTTAACATAAAAACAAAATTTACGCTAACCTGATGAATTTCTTTCTTTCTGGATATGGTGAGTCCACGGCATCATCAATTACTATTGGGAATATCACTCCTGGCCAGCAGGAGGAGGCAAAGAGCACCACAGCCAAGCTGTTAAAGTGAATGTAAGTTTTTATGCAAAAGTGCCCAGTTTTTAAAAAATTCGATTAAAAACAGGGGCACTTTAAAGGGACATTCCAGCCAAAATTGGAAACCACATGGATGCATTTCAGTTTTGAACAGAAGCAATTTTGTAATATACATGTATAAGCAAAAATGCTTCTAATAAAAGCTATAGCTGTTTAAAAAGAGTATTTACATATGCAACATGCACCAGCATTTTATACACAGTACTTGCTCAGAGAGCCCAAGGTTCTTGTACCATCTGGTAATGATTTAATTTGTTAATTGCCGACATGACACAAGCCCCAGTGATGATCTGAGCAGCTGCAGTATTTAAAATGTAGGTGCAGTGACAATATCTAGCTATGCTTCACATGAACGTGCAGAGATAAATGCTAATACTAAAACAATGATAACTTTTACTAGATGCATTTTTGCCAATACATGTATATTGCAAATATGTTTCTATTAAAATATGTAGTTAATCTATGTGTATTTAAATTTTGACTGGAATGTCCCTTTAATTCATCAAAATTTACATTTCACTCGTTGTGAAAAAAAACGTACCTTTTAAACTTGACAGCCGCTCCAGCTTCCCCCGGTCGTTGCAAGCCATTTCTGACGTCAGAAATGATGGATGGGTCATCATCCAATCACGGCTTCCCCCCCCGGGAATCAGTGTCTGATTCAACGCCATGATTGGAGGAAGAGGATTCCTCATTTTAGACCCAGGAAGAGGCTATGCGACGGGCGGAGGAGGTTGGAGCGGCTATCAAGATTAAAAGGTACGTTTTTTTTCAGAACACAAGTACATTTTGATGAATTAAAGTGCCCCTGTTTTTAATCGAGTTTTTAAAAACCGGGCACTTATGCATCAAAATTTACATTCACTTTAAGTATCACACCTCTTCCCACAAACCCGAAGGTAAATGAAGAAAAAAAAGGAGGTGTCTGAGGTTTAGTCATAAACATAATTTATGTAAGAACTTACCTGAAAAAATAATTTATTTCATAGTGACAAGAGTCCATGAGCTAGTCACGTATGGGATATACATTCCTACCTGGAGGGGGCAAAGTTTCCCAAACCTCAAAATGCCTATAAATACACCTCCCATCTCACTCATACTTCAGTTTAACGTATAGCCAAGAAGGGAGATGTAAAAAAAAAGGAGTAAAAAGCATACAAAAATGAGTAACTGGAACAAATAAAGTGCTTTATACAAAAAAAATCATAACCACAAAAAATAGGGTGGGTCTCATGGACTCTTGCCACTATGAAAGAAATGAATTTATCAGGTAAGTTCTTACATAAATTATGTTTTCTTTCATGTAAGTGGCAATAGTCCATGAGCTAGTGACATATGGGATATAATACCCAAGATGTGGAAGTCCACGAGTCACTAGAGAGGGTGGGATAAAAATTAAAACAGCTATTTCCACTGAGAAATTAAATCCCAAACAATAATTAAGTCTTAAATATAAAAAAACTCAAATCAAAGGGATTAGAATCAAGCTGAGACAACTGCCTGAAGAACCCTTCTACCAAGGGCTGCTTCCGAAGAAGCAAACACATAAAAATGGTAAAATTTAGTAAAAGTATGCAAAGAAGACCAAGTTGCTGCTTTGCAAATTTGATCAACTAAAGCTTCATTCTTGAGAACCAAAGAAGTGGCAACTGATCTAGTAGAATGAGCTGTAATTCTCTAAGCTGTGTGAATCAAAAGTCTGAACCAAAAAAAAACAGAGAAATAACAGAGACTTTCTGACCTTACCTGGAGACAAAAAAAATAACAAAAAGACTAGAAGTCTTTCTGAAATCTTAGGTAGCCTCAACATAATATTTCAAAGCTCTTACCACATCCAAAGAATGTAAAGACCTTTCAAGAGTATTCTTAGGATTAGGACATAAAGAAGGGGCCAACAATTTCCCTATTGATGTTATTAGAATTCCGAACTTTAGATAAAAATTTAAATGAAGTCTGCAAAACAACTTTATCTTGATAGAAAAACAGATAGACTCACCAAAGAAAACAGACAATACAGAAACTCTTCAAGCAGAAGAGATAGCCAAAAAATAAACACTTTCCAAGAAAGTAATTGAATGTCCAGAGAATACTGTACATAGACTCAAAAAGAGGAGCCTGAACAATCTTAATTGAGACTCCAAGGAGTAGAAATAAATTAAAAAACAGGTTTAATATGAACCAAAACCTGAACAAAACAGTGAATATCAGGAAGTTAAGCAATCTTTCTATGAAATAAGACAGAAAGAGTAGAAAATGTTGTCCTTCTAAATACATTGCAGACAAAACGTTAATCCAAACCAACCTGAAGAAACTGTAAAATCCTAGGAATTCCAAAAGTATGCCAAGAATAATCATGAGTTGAACATCATGAAATATAGGTTTTCCAAACCCGAAAATAAATTCTCCTTGAAACAGACTTATGAGCCTGTATCATAGTGCTAATAACCGAGTCTGAGAAACCTCTATGACTAAGCACTTAAGCGTTCAATTTCCATGATCCTGATGGAAAAACAACCCCTGAAACAGAAGGTCTTGCCTTAAAGAAAGTGGCCAAGGCTGGCAACTGAACATCCTGACAAAGTCTGCATACCAAAACCTGAGAGACCAAGCACATAAAAATTGTTCCATTATGATCTTGAAGATCACCCTTGGGGAAAAAAAACAGAGGCGGAAAAAATGTAAACAGGTTGGTAAAAAACAAAGAACTGTTAGAGCATCCACTATCTCTGCCTAAAGATCCTTGGACCTGGAAAAAATATGGAAAACGTCCTGTTTAGACGAGAGACCATCAGATCTATTTTCTGGAAGACCCCACATCTGTATAATTATGAAAAAAAAACATCTGAATGGAGAGCACTCCCCTACATATAAAGTCTGATGGCCTTCCCAAGTGTCTACACCTGAGATATGAATCTGAGAAATTAGACAAGAGTTGGATTCCGTATTGTCACAGAAAAACCAATGGCACTACTTATAAATGAAATAAACGTTCCCATATATATTTTTACTCTTAGGTAATTAGAAAAGAGTTGGATTCCGTCCAAGTAAGTATCCGAGATACTTCCTCCATAACTGAAGGACTGAGTCCCTCCTCGATGATTGACAAATGCCACTGTTGTGATTGTCTGTTTAAAAAAACAAATGTAAGTTGTCTCTTCAATAGAGGCCACCCCTGAAGAGCCCTGAAAATAGCATGGTGTTATAAAATATTGATTGGTAACCTCACCTCCTGAGGTTTCCAAACCCCTAGTGCTGTCAGAGACTCTCCGACAGCTCCCACATCTGAAAAACTTGCATCTGCAGAGAATACAGGCCAGATAGTGCCAAACAAATGAGGCCATCTGAACAATAAGGTGATAGTCCAACCACCAAATCAGAGAGAAAAAAGTGTTGGGATCTAAGTATATCAGTTGAAATAACTGAAAACAGTCCCTGCACCTATGGTGCAACATGCAAAGCTTTAGAGGCCCCAAACGAAAACTAGCAAAGAGGATCGCACCTGATGCTGCAGTCATGAGACCAAAAACTTCCATGCACATAACCACTGAAGGAAAAAAAATAGAGACTGAAGGTTTAGATAAACTAAAATTAACTTAATTCGTCTCTAGTCTATCAGAGAAAGAACCATAGATACTAAAATTTATCTGGAAACCTAAAAAGGTGACCCCAAGAATCTTTGAAAAGAATCTCTGAGCTGGCGCTAGCCCAAAAGGATGAGCGACAAATTGGTAATGCTTATCTAGAAAAGAGAATCTCAGAAAACAATAGTGGTCTGAATTAAATGAAAATAAGTGTTCTGTAAGTCTATTGTGGACATGAATTAACCTTGCTAAACAGAAAGGCAGAATAGTCCCTATAGTCACCATTTTAAAAGTTAGGACTCTTACAAAACGATATAAAAATTTCAGAACCAGAATTGGTCTGAACAAATTTTTTCTTTAGAATAATGAAAAGATTTGAATAGAAACCCAAACTCCATTCCTGCAGGGGAACTGGAACCATCACCCCTGAAAACTCTAAATCTGAAACACAATTCCGAAAAACTTGAGCTTTCACAGGGTTTGTTATAACATGGAAAAGAATCTTCCCATGGGAGGTTTTTATTCTGAAATCTATTCAATACTCCGGAGAAAACAATATTCTGAATCCACTGATTTGAACAGAAACTGTCCAAATGTGTTGAAAAAAATTTAATCTGCACCCCCACCAGTAGAACTAGTTAAAAGGCCACACCTTCATGCAGTCTTAGAGGCTAAAATTAGTTTAACTATAAGGCTTGGAATAATTAAAATTCAGAAATAAATCTAAAATCAGAGCCAGAGACCTTAAAGGGACACTAAACCCAAATTGCTTCTTTCGTGATTCTGATAGAGCATTACATTTTAAGCAACTTTCTAAAATACTACTATTAACAAATTTTCTTCATTCACTTGGTATCTTTATTTGAAATGCAAGAATGTAAGTTTAGATGCCGGCCATTTTTGGTGAACAACCTGGGTTGTTCTTGCCGATTGGTGGATAAATTCAACCACCAATAAAAAAGTGCTGTCCATAGTCCTAAACCAAAAAAAGGCTTGGATTACTTCTATTTCAAATAAGGATAGCAAGAGAATGAAGAAAAATTGACAATAGGAGTAAATTAGAAAATTGCTTAAAATTGCATGCTCTATCTGAATCACAAAAGAAAAAACATAATTTATGCTTACCTGATAAATTTATTTCTCTTGTAGTGTATCCAGTCCACGGATCATCCATTACTTATGGGATATTAACTCCTCCCCAACAGGAAGTGCAAGAGGATTCACCCAGCAGATCTGCTATATAGTTCCTCCCCTAACTGCCATTACCAGTCATTCGACCGAAAACATGCAGAGAAAGGAAAACCATAGGGTGCAGTGGTGACTGTAGTTTAATGGAAAAATTACCTGCCTTAAAGTGACAGGGCGGGCCGTGGACTGGATACACTACAAGAGAAATAAATTTATCAGGTAAGCATAAATTATGTTTTCTCTTGTTAAGTGTATCCAGTCCACGGATCATCCATTACTTATGGGATACCAATACCAAAGCTAAAGTACACGGATGACGGGAGGGACAGGCAGGCTCTTTATACGGAAGGAACCACTGCCTGAAGAACCTTTCTCCCAAAAACAGCCTCCGAAGAAGCAAAAGTGTCAAATTTGTAAAATTTGGAAAAAGTATGAAGAGAAGACCAAGTTGCAGCCTTGCAAATCTGTTCAACAGAAGCCTCATTCTTAAAGGCCCAAGTGGAAGCCACAGCTCTAGTAGAATGTGCTGTAATTCTTTAAGGAGGCTGCTGTCCAGCAGTCTCATAGGCTAACCGTATTATGCTACGAAGCCAAAAGGAGAGAGAGGTAGCCGAAGCTTTTTGACCTCTCCTCTGACCAGAATAAACGACAAACAGGGAAGACGTTTGTCGAAAATCCTTAGTTGCCTGTAGATAAAATTTCAGGGCACGGACTACATCTAGATTGTGTAGCAGACGTTCCTTTTTCGAAGAAGGATTAGGACACAAAGATGGAACCACAATCTCTTGATTGATATTCCTGTTAGTGACCACCTTAGGTAGGAACCCAGGTTTAGTACGCAGAACTACCTTGTCTGAATGAAAAATCAGATAAGGAGAATCACAATGTAAGGCAGATAACTCAGAGACTCTTCGAGCCGAGGAAATCGCCATTAAAAACAGAACTTTCCAAGATAACAACTTGATATCAATGGAATGAAGGGGTTCAAACGGAACCCCCTGTAAAACATTAAGAACTAAGTTCAAACTCCATGGTGGAGCAACAGTTTTAAACACAGGCTTGATCCTAGCTAAAGCCTGACAAAAAGCTTGAACGTCCGGAACTTCTGACAGACGTTTGTGTAAAAGAATGGACAGAGCTGAAATCTGTCCCTTTAAGGAACTAGCGGATAAACCCTTTTCTAAACCTTCTTGTAGAAAAGACAATATCCTCGGAATCCTAACCTTACTCCATGAGTAACTCTTGGATTCGCACCAATATAAGTATTTGCGCCATATCTTATGGTAAATCTTTCTGGTAACAGGCTTCCTAGCCTGTATTAAGGTATCAATAACTGACTCAGAAAAACCACGTTTTGATAAAATCAAGCGTTCAATTTCCAAGCAGTCAGCTTCAGAGAAATTAGATTTTGATGTTTGAAGGGACCCTGGATCAGAAGGTCCTGTTTCAGAGGTAGCGACCAAGGTGGACAGGATGACATGTCCACTAGATCTGCATACCAAGTCCTGCGTGGCCATGCAGGCGCTATTAGAATCACTGATGCTCTCTCCTGTTTGATTCTGGCAATCAATCGAGGAAGCTTCGGGAAGGGTGGAAACACATAAGCCATCCCGAAGGTCCAAGGTGCTGTCAAAGCATCTATCAGAACCGCTCCCGGATCCCTGGATCTGGACCCGTAACGAGGAAGCTTGGCGTTCTGTCGAGACGCCATGAGATCTATCTCTGGTTTGCCCCAACGTCGAAGTATTTGGGCAAAGACCTCCGGATGAAGTTCCCACTCCCCCGGATGAAAAGTCTGACGACTTAAGAAATCCACCTCCCAGTTCTCCACTCCCGGGATGTGGATTGCTGACAGGTGGCAAGAGTGAGACTCTGCCCAGCGAATTATCTTTGATACTTCCATCATTGCTAGGGAGCTTCTTGTCCCTCCCTGATGGTTGATGTAAGCTACAGTCGTGATGTTGTCCGACTGAAACCTGATGAACCCCCGAGTTGTTAACTGGGGCCAAGCCAGAAGGGCATTGAGAACTGCTCTCAATTCCAGAATGTTTATTGGTAGGAGACTCTCCTCCTGATTCCATTGTCCCTGAGCCTTCAGAGAATTCCAGACAGCGCCCCAAATTAGTAGGCTGGCGTCTGTTGTTACAATTGTCCAGTCCGGCCTGCTGAATGGCATCCCCCTGGACAGATGTGGCCGAGAAAGCCACCATAGAAGAGAATTTCTGGTCTCTTGATCCAGATTCAGAGTAGGGGACAAGTCTGAGTAATCCCCATTCCACTGACTTAGCATGCACAATTGCAGCGGTCTGAGATGTAGGCGTGCAAAGGGTACTATGTCCATTGCTGCTACCATTAAGCCGATCACCTCCATGCATTGAGCTACTGACGGGTGTTGAATGGAATGAAGGACACGGCATGCATTTTGAAGCTTTGTTAACCTGTCTTCTGTCAGGTAAATCTTCATTTCTACAGAATCTATAAGAGTCCCCAAGAAGGGAACTCTTGTGAGTGGAAAAAGAGAACTCTTCTTTTCGTTCACCTTCCATCCATGCGACCTTAGAAATGCCAGTACTAACTCTGTATGAGACTTGGCAGTTTGAAAGCTTGAAGCTTGTATCAGAATGTCGTCTAGGTACGGAGCTACCGCAATTCCTCGCGGTCTTAGTACCGCCAGAAGAGCACCCAGAACCTTTGTGAAGATTCTCGGAGCCGTAGCCAATCCGAATGGAAGAGCTACAAACTGGTAATGCCTGTCTAGAAAGGCAAACCTTAGATACCGGTAATGATCTTTGTGAATCGGTATGTGAAGGTAAGCATCCTTTAAATCCACTGTGGTCATGTACTGACCCTTTTGGATCATGGGTAAAATTGTCCGAATAGTCTCCATTTTGAACGATGGAACTCTTAGGAATTTGTTTAGGATCTTTAAATCCAGGATTGGCCTGAAAGTTCCCTCTTTTTTGGGAACCACAAACAGATTTGAGTAAAACCCTTGTCCCTGTTCCGACCGTGGAACTGGATGGATTACTCCCATTAATAAAAGCTCTTGTACGCAGCGTAGAAACGCCTCTTTCTTTATTTGGTTTGTTGACAACCTTGACAGATGAAATCTCTCTCTTGGGGGAGAGTATTTGAAGTCCAGAAGGTATCCCTGAGATATTATCTCTAGCGCCCAGGGATCCTGGACATCTCTTGCCCAAGCCTGGGCGAAGAGAGAAAGTCTGCCCCCCACTAGATCCGTTCCCGGATCGGGGGCCCTCAATTCATGCTGTTTTAGGGGCACCAGCAGGTTTCCTGGCCTGCTTGCCCTTGTTCCAGGACTGGTTAGGTCTCCAGCCTTGTCTGTAGCGAGCAACAGATCCTTCTTGTTTTGGAGCAGAGGAAGTTGATGCTGCTCCTGCTTTGAAATTCCGAAAGGAACGAAAATTAGATTGTCTAGCCTTAGGTTTGGCTCTGTCTTGAGGCAGGGCATGGCCTTTACCTCCTGTAATGTCAGCGATAATTTCTTTCAATCCGGGCCCGAATAAGGTCTGCCCTTTGAAAGGTATATTAAGAAATTTAGACTTAGAAGTAACGTCAGCTGACCAGGATTTTAGCCACAGTGCTCTGCGCGCCTGAATGGCGAATCCGGAATTCTTAGCCGTAAGCTTAGTTAAATGTACTACGGCATCTGAAATAAATGAGTTAGCTAACTTAAGAGCTTTAAGCCTGTGTGTAATCTCATCTAATGGAGCTGATTCAAGTGTCCCTTCCAGAGACTCAAACCAAAATGCTGCTGCAGCCGTGACAGGCGCAATGCATGCAAGGGGTTGCAATATAAAACCTTGTTGAACAAACATTTTCTTAAGGTAACCCTCTAACTTTTTATCCATTGGATCTGAAAAGGCACAGCTATCCTCCACCGGGATAGTGGTACGCTTAGCTAAAGTAGAAACTGCTCCCTCCACCTTAGGGATCGTTTGCCATAAGTCCCGTGTGGTGGTGTCTATTGGAAACATCTTTCTAAATATCGGAGGGGGTGAGAACGGCACACCGGGTCTATCCCACTCCTTAGTAACAATTTCAGTAAGTCTCTTAGGTATAGGAAAAACGTCAGTACTCGACGGTACCGCAAAATATTTATCCAACCTACACATTTTTTCTGGTATTGCAACTGTGTTACAATCATTCAGAGCCGCTAACACCTCCCCTAGTAATACACGGAGGTTTTCCAGCTTAAATTTAAAATTTGAAATATCTGAATCCAATCTGTTTGGATCAGAACCGTCAGCCGCAGAATAAAGCTCTCCGTCCTCATGTTCTGCAAGTTGTGACGCAGTATCTGACATGGCCCTAACATTATCAGCGCACTCTGTTCTCACCCCAGAGTGATCACGCTTACCTCTTAGTTCTGGTAATTTAGCCAAAACTTCAGTCATAACAGTAGCCATATCCTGTAATGTGATTTGTAATGGCCGCCCAGATGTACTCGGCGCCACAATATCACGCACCCCCCGAGCGGGAGATGCAGGTACTGACACGTGAGGCGAGTTAGTCGGCATAACTCTCCCCTCGTTGTTTGGTGAAATGTGTTCAATTTGTACAGATTGACTTTTATTTAACCCCTTAGTGACCAGAGCACTTTTCCATTTTCTGTCCGTTTGGGACCAAGGCTATTTTTACATTTTTGCGGTGTTTGTGTTTAGCTGTAATTTTCCTCTTGCTCATTTACTGTACCCACACATATTATATACCGTTTTTCTCGCCATTAAATGGACTTTCTAAAGATACCATTATTTTCATCATATCTTATAATTTACTATAAAAAAAATTATAAAATATGAGGAAAAAATGGAAAAAAACACACTTTTTCTAACTTTGACCCCAAAAATCTGTTACACATCTACGACCACCAAAAAACACCCATGCTAAATAGTTTCTAAATTTTGTCCTGAGTTTAGAAATACCCAATGTTTACATGTTCTTTGCTTTTTTTGCAAGTTATAGGGCCATAAATACAAGTAGCACTTTGCTATTTCCAAACCACTTTTTTTCAAAATTAGCGCTAGTTACATTGGAACACTAATATCTTTCAGGAATCCCTGAATATCCCTTGACATGTATATATTTTTTTTTAGAAGACAACCCAAAGTATTGATTTAGGCCCATTTTGGTATATTTCATGCCACCATTTCACCGCCAAATGCGATCAAATAAAAAAAATCGTTCACTTTTTCACAAATTTTTTCACAAACTTTAGGTTTCTCACTGAAATTATTTACAAACAGCTTGTGCAAATATGGCACAAATGGTTGTAAATTCTTCTCTGGGATCCCCTTTGTTCATAAATAGCAGACTTATATGGCTTTGGTGTTGCTTTTTGGTAATTAGAATGCCACTAAATGCCACTGCGCACCACACGTGTATTATGCCCAGCAGTGTAGGGGTTAATTAGGGAGCATGTAGGGAGCTTTTTGGGGTAATTTTAGCTTTAGTGTAGTGTAGTAGACAACCCCAAGTATTGATCTAGGCCCATTTTGGTATATTTCATGCCACCATTTCACCGCCAAATGCGATCAAATAAAAAAAAAAGTTACATTTTTCACAATTTTAGGTTTCTCACTGAAATAATTTACAAACAGCTTGTGCAGTTATGGCACAAATGGTTGTAAATGCTTCTCTGGGATCCCCTTTGTTCAGAAATAGCAGACATATATGGCTTTGGCATTGCTTTTTGGTATTTAGAAGGCCGCTAAATGCCGCTGCGCATCACACGTGTATTATGGCTAGCAGTGAAGGGGTTAATTAGGTAGCTTGTAGGGAGCTTGCAGGGTTAATATTAGATTTAGTGTAGAGCTCAGCCTCCCACCTGAAACATCAGACCCCCTGATCCCTCCCAAACAGCTCTCTTCCCTCCCCCACCCCACAATTGTCCCCGCCATCTTAAGTACTGGCAGAAACTCTGCCAGTACTAAAATAAAAGGTATTTGGCCCTTTTTTTTAAAAAAAAAAAGAAGCATATTTACATATGCTGATGTGTACGATCCCCCCTTAGACCCCAACCTCACTGATCCCCCCTAAAAAGCTCTATAACCCTCCCACTCTAACTTAATGGGCGCCATCTTGGGTACTGGCAGCTGTCTGCCAGTACCCAGTTTAGAAGAAAAAAATGGGTTTTTTTTACATTTATTAAAAGTTTCTGTAGTGTAGCTTCCCCCCACACAAAACCAACCCCCCACCCCTCCATGATCCCCTCCATGATCACTTTTTGTGCTTAGATTTGGGTCTTATTTATTAATACATTTTCCGTAGTGTAGCGGTTCCCACCCGCTCCCGCCCCGTGCACGCGCCCGCCCGCCACCCTCCGTGCACGCGCGCGCCCGTGCGCGCCCCCGACGATCGCGCCCCCGATCCCGCCCCCCTTGACGTCATGCGGCACACCGATGGCCGCCCACCCGCCTCCCAAGTCGGCTCCCACCCACCAACGAAACCGGCCATCGATGTCCGGTGCAGAGAGGGCCACAGAGTGGCTCTCTCTGCATCGGATGGCCGTAAAAGGTTATTGCAGGATGCCTCCATATCGAGGCATCACTGCAATAACCGGAAAGCAGCTGGAAGCGAGCAGGATCGCTTCCAGCTGCTTTCCACACCGAGGACGTGCAGGGTACGTCCTCAGGCGTTAACTGCCTTTTTTTTTGAGGACGTACCCTGCACGTCCTCGGTCATTAAGGGGTTAAAGTAGCATCAATACAGTTAGTACATAAATTTCTATTGGGCTCCACTTTGGCATTAGCACATATAGCACAGATGTCTTCCTCTGAATCAGACATGTTTAACACACTAGCAAATAAACTAGCAACTTGGAAATACTTTTCAAGTAATTTACTATAATATGAAAACGTACTGTGCCTATAAGAAGCACAGAAAGAGTTATGACAGTTGAAAGTTAATAAACTGAAAGGTTATAGCATCAAATCTTTGTAAAAAACACAATTTTAGCAAAGGCTTGTTCCCATTAGCGAAGGATAACTAACCCTGATAGCAGAAAAAAAAGTTACAGAAATAAACGTTTTTTATCACAGTCAACTACAATCTCACAGCTCTGCTGTGAATGATTACCTCCCTCAAAACAAGTTTTGAAGACCCCTGAGTTCTGTAGAGATGAACCGGATCATGCAGGAAATACAATGAGCTTCTGACTGAATTTTTTGACCTCCCCCTCACACACAACAGTGAGAGAGATCAGTAAACTGTCATAAATTAAATAAAACAACTGCCAAGTGGAAAAAATAATGCCCAAAACATTTTATTCACCCAGTACCTCAGAAAATGAAACGATTTTACATGCCAGCAAAAAACGTTTAACATAAATTAAGTGTTATTAAAGAGCCTGTTGCCAGTCCCTGCAAATTAGGCTAAAGTCTTATGCACACAGTATAATTCCAGTGAAGTGCCATTCCCCAGAATACTGAAGTGTAAAATATACATACATGACAGCCTGATACCAGTTGCTGCTACTGTATTTAAGGCTGAGTTTACATTATATCGGTATGGCAGAATTTTCTCATCAATTCCATTGTCAGAAAATAATAAGCTGCTACATACCTCTTTGCAGATTAATCTGCCCGCTGTCCCCTGATCTGAAGTTTACCTCTCCTCAGATGGCCGAGAAACAGCAATATGATCTTAACTACGCCGGCTAAAATCATAGTAAAAACTCAGGTAGATTCTTCTTCAAATTCTACCAGAGAAGGAATAACACACTCCGGTGCTATTATAAAATAACAAACTTTTGATTGAAGGTATAAAACTAAATATAATCACCATAGTCCTCTCACACATCCTATCTAGTCGTTGGGTGCAAGAGAATGACTGGTAATGGCAGTTAGGGGAGGAGCTATATAGCAGCTCTGCTGGGTGAATCCTCTTGCACTTCCTGTTGGGGAGGAGTTAATATCCCATAAGTAATGGATGATCCGTGGACTGGATACACTTAACAAGAGAAAAATTGGGTTCAGTGTCCCTTTAAGGGAATGAAAAAACAATTGGGAGCTTAACAATTACCCTTAGATTTCGTAACTTAGGGCAGAAAAGACTCTTTCCCTCAGTAATAGAGGAGATAATAAAATCCAATAGAAAATCTTAATAAAATTACTATCCTAAAATAATAAGATAGTAATCTAAATTTAAAACACCATATAAGTAAGCCATAAAACTTTTCTAGTAAAAATGGCTAAAAACAAAGATTTAGAGGCCCATTTATCAAGCTCGGAATCGCCACAATTCAACCCGATCGAGTATGATCGGGTTGATTGACACCTCCCTGCTGGAAGCCGTTTGGCCGTGAGTCTGCAGGGGGCGTCGTCGCACCAGCAGCTCTTGTGAGCTGCTGGTGCAATGCTGAATACGGAAAGCGTATTGCTCTCCGCATTCAGCGAGGTCTTGCGGACCTGATCCGCACTGTCTGATAAGGTCCGCAAGACCTTTGATAAATAGGTCTCAGTATATCAGATAAAATGACAAAATATAGGATTATAAATGAAATAATTAACATGTTGAAGAAAAAGAACAATGCTTAAACAAATCAAGATCTGATAACTAAACTGTCCAAACAAAAAAGTTGAAACAGCAAAAACATTAGCCATAAAAAAGGCAAATATGTAAATATGCTTCTCTTAAGACAGGAAACAAACTATCTAAAAGATTCTTAGAAGAAATATCTTCCATAGGATAGAAGTACGTTCGGTAAGAGAAGAAATAGCCCCACCATTAGGGACGTTTACCTAAAAACACTAAATTAGCCATAGGTAAAGAATATATAGCTTTAAAAACCTAAAAAGGTAAAAAGAAGCACTAAGTTTAGATTCGTTACTAAACATATGATAAAATAGCATCTGGAATAAGAAAAACTTCAAGAGTTGCCTCAGAATCTTAAACCAGAAATCAAACATTTGCTATTCTTGTTATCAAGAGGACTAAATTCCTTAATACTCAAAGTATACAATACTTCCTTAAAAAAGAATGAATACATTGAATTGAAAGTTTAACTTATCAAAATCAGTCTCTGAAAACCACATCAGCAGAAATACTACAGTATGCTGTCGGTCAATACAAACTTCATAGGATTATGAAAAGTTAGGAGAGATTGTTTACGTTAATTTGAAGGTGGAATAGCAGTCATAACCTTCTCTAATTTTTTTGCAATATAATCCCTTATATTAACAGTAATATCATGTACAATAGATTGACACGGTAAAACAGTAGATGTATGTGTACTATAGAAATATTATCAGTATGAATAATAAAACCTAACAAGTGCCACATATTTGAGCTGAAGAAATAAAATCAGCTAATTAAACAATATACACATTTAGCTTTTGGAAGAAATTCTGTACAAGCAGCATAATTTATACAGTAACATCAGGAGGCAGTATCAGTTTGAGACATGTTGAAAAATTTAACAAAAAAGAAAAAAAACATTTAAACAAAATATCCAATTTCCACAAAATAGAAGTTTTAGGAATATGAAAAAATGCTTAAATGAAAAACAAAAGCAAATATCATAGCCCTCTGTAACAAATGAAAGCAGAGAGGGAGAGACTTAATATAACTTAATATAACATTTTTGCCGCCAAAGATGACGAAAATGCTGAGAAAAAAAAAAACTTTTGGCGCCAAGGTTAACAGGAAATGACACAATTCGCGTCATAACAGGCGCGACTTCGCTGTCAAAAAACATCAAAGACACAAGAAATTACGTGACTCGCGTCACAACAAACTCAACCTACGTGTCAAAAAAATTGCGCAAGAGGCAAACATACAAGGGGTATTGAAATAATGAAAAGTTTGGCGCCAAGTAAGTTTGACGCACAACGTAACGTAAACTTTTTTGGCAGCAAAAATAACCGGAAATGACACACTTGCGTCACTAATGACGCCGCCGTGTGAAAGGTCTCGGCGTCACGTATGACGCCGGAAATGATGAAGTTGCGTCATAAACGTATTTTTTGCGCCAAAAATATTTTTCGCGCCAAGAATGGCGCAATAAAGTTTAGCATTTGACGCACCCGCGGGCCTAATACCCACAATAGCAAGAAGTAGTCAATTGAAAAAAAGACAAAAACCCAGGTAAGAAATACATTTCTTAAAATTTTTATATTCCCCAAATATGAAACTGACAGTCTGCAGAAGGAAATACATGAACCTGACTCATGGCAAATATAAGTACAATACATATATTTAGAACTTTATATAAATGCATAAAGTGCCAAACCATAGCTGAGGTGTAAAAAACATACTTACCAAAAGACACCCATCCACATATAGCAGATAGGCAAACCAGTACTAAAACAGTTATTAGTAGAGGTAATGGTCAATTGAGAGTATATCATCGATCTGAAAAGGGAGGTAGGAGATGAATCTCTACGACCGATAACAGAGAACCTATGAAATAGACCTCCGTTAGGGAAATCATCGTATTCAAGTAAGTGATACTCCCTTTACGTCCCTCTGACATTCGCTGTACTCTGAGAGGAATCGGGCTTCAACAATGCTGAGAAGCGCATATCAACGTAGAAATCTTAGCACAAACTTACTTCACCACCTCCATAGGAGGCAAAGTTTGTAAAACTGAATTGTGGGTGTGGTGAGGGGTGTATTTATAGGCATTTTGAGGTTTGGGAAACTTTGCCCCTCCTGGTAGGATTGTATATCCCATATGTCAGTAGCTCATGGACTCTTGCCAATTACATGAAAGAAATGACGCAATAAATAGAAGCATTTTGCGCCATTGCGAGCCTAATTTGCTTGAAATACAAGACCAAAGTTACAACTAGCTGAAAACTAGCTGAAACCTCAGGTATCAAATTTAAAAAATTTTGAAAAATTATGTAAGGAAGACCAAGTTGCAGCCTTGCAAATCTGTTCCACAGAAGCTTAATTTTTGAAAGCCCAAGAAAAGGAAACCGCTCTCGTGGAACGAGTCGTAATTCTCTCAGGAGGCTGCTGTCCAGCAGTCTCATAAGCCAAACTAATTATACTTCTCAACCAGAAAGAAAGAGAAGTAGCAGTAGCTTTCTGACCTTTAAGTTTGCCAGAAAAAAACAAACCGGGCAGGAGACTGGCGAAAATTAGCAGCCCGCAAAACAGAATTTATGCTTACCTGATAAATTACTTTCTCTTGCGGTGTATCCAGTCCACGGATTCATCCTTTACTTGTGGGATATTCTCATTCCCTACAGGAAGTGGCAAAGAGAGCACACAGCAGAGCCTTCCACCCCCCAGTCATTCGACCAAAGGTTAGGAAGAAAAAGGAAAAACCATAGGGTGCAGTGGTGACTGTAGTTTAAACAAAAAATTTTTTACCTGACTTAAATGCCAGGGCGGGCCGTGGACTGGATACACCGCAAGAGAAAATAAATGATCAGGTAAGCATAAATTCTGTTTTCTCTTGCAAGGTGTATCCAGTCCACGGATTCATCCTTTACTTGTGGGATACCAATACCAAAGCTTTAGGACACGGATGAAGGGAGGGAACAAGACAGGTACCTTAAACGGAAGGCACCACTGCTTGCAAAACCTTTCTCCCAAAAATAGCCTCCGAAGAAGCAAAAGTATCGAATTTGTAAAATTCGGCAAAAGTATGCAGTGAAGACCAAGTCGCTGCCTTACAAATCTGTTCAACAGAAGCCTCATTTTTGAAAGCCCATGTGGAAGCCACTGCTCTGGTAGAATGAGCAGTAATTCTTTCAGGAGGCTGCTGGCCAGCAGTCTCATAGGCCAAACGGATGATGCTTTTCAGCCAAAAGGAAAGAGAGGTAGCAGTCGCTTTCTGACCTCTCCTCTTAATAGAATAGATAACAAACAAAGAAGATGTTTGTCTGAAATCCCTAGTTGCTTGTAAATAGAACTTTAAAGCACGAACTACATCAAGATTGTGTAATAGACGTTCCTTCTTCGAAGATGGATTAGGACACAGAGAAGGAACAACTATTTCCTGGTTAATATTCTTGTTAGAAACAACTTTAGGAAGAAAACCAGGCTTGGTACGCAAAACTACCTTATCTGCGTGGAACACCAGGTAAGGTGAATCACACTGTAAGGCAGATAATTCTGAAACTCTTCTAGCAGAAGAGAAAGCTATCAAAAACAAAACTTTCCAAGATAACAACTTAATGTCTATGGAATGTAAAGGTTCAAACGGAACCCATTGAAGAACTGAAAGAACTAGATTCAAATGCCATGGCGGAGCCACAGGCTTATAGACAGGCTTGATTCTGACTAAAGCCGGAACAAACGCTTGAACGTCTGGTACCTCTGCCAGACGCTTGTGTAACAGGATAGACAAAGCAGATATTTGTCCTTTTAAGGAACTAGCTGACAATCCTTTCTCCAATCCTTCTTGAAGAAAAGACAATATCCTGGGAATCCTAATCTTACTCCATGAGTAACCCTTGGATTCACACCAACAAAGATATTTCCGCCATATCTTATGGTAGATTTTCCTGGTGACAGGCTCTCTAGCCTGAATCAGAGTATCTATAACTGACTCAGAGAACCCACGCTTTGATAGAATTAAGCATTCAATCTCCAAGCAGTCAGACGTAGAGAAACTAAATTTGGATGCTTGAATGGACCCTGTATCAGAAGATCTTGCCTCATTGGCAATGTCCATGGTGGGACAGATGACATGTCCACTAGGTCTGCATACCAAGTCCTGCGTGGCCACGCAGGCGCTATCAGAAACACCGAAGCCTTCTCCTGCTTGATTCTGGGAACCAGACGCGGGAGGAGAGGAAACAGTGGAAAAACATAAGCCAGATTGAAGGACCAAGGCGCTGCTAGAGCATCTATCAATACTGCCTTGGGATCCCGGGACCTGGACCCGTAGAGAGGAAGTTTGGTGTTCTGACGGGACGCCATCAGATCCAACTCTGGAGTGCCCCAAATCTGAGTCAGCTGGGCAAAGCCTCCGGGTGGAGTTCCCACTCCCCCGGTGAAAAGTCTGACGATTTAGAAAATCCGCCTCCCAGTTGCCTACTCCTGGGGTGTGAATTGCTGAGAGATGGCAGGAGTGGTCCTCTGCCCACCTGATTATTTTGGTTACTTCCGTCATTGCTAGGGAACTCTTTGTTCCCCCCTGATGATTGACGTAAGCTACAGTCGTGATGTTGTCCGACTGAAATCTGATGAATTTGGCCCGCAGCTAGTTCAGGCCATGCCTCAAGAGCGTTGAATATCGCCCTCAGTTCCAGAATGTTTATTGGGAGAAGAGTTTCTTCCAGAGACCATAAGCCCTGAGCTTTCAGGGAGTCCCAGACCGCACCCCAGCCTAACAGACTGGCGTTGGTCGTTATAATGATCCACTCTGGTCTGCGGAAACATACTCCCCGAGACAGGTGATCCTGAGACGACCACCAGAGAAGAGAATCTCTGGTCTCCTGGTCCAATTGAATTTGAGGAGACAAATCTGCATAATCCCCGTTCCGTTGTTTGAGCATGCATAGTTGCAGGGGTCTGAGGTGTATCCGTGCAAAAGGGACTATGTCCATTGCCGCTACCATTAGTCCGATTGTCTCCATGCACTGAGCTACAGATGGCCGAGGAATGGAATGAAGAGCTCGGCAAGTAGTTAACAGTTTTAACTTTCTGACCTCCGTCAGAAATATTTTCATTTCTACCGAGTCTATCAGGGTTCCTAGGAATGGAACTCATGTGAGGGGGGGAGAGAGAACTCTTTTTCTTTCATGTAATTAGCAAGAGAGTCCATGAGCTTGTGACGTATGGGATATACATTCCTACCAGGAGGGGCAAAGTTTCCCAAACCTCAAAATGCCTATAAATACACCCCTCACCACACCCACAAATCAGTTTTACAAACTTTGCCTCCAAGGGAGGTGGTGAAGTAAGTTTGTGCTAGATTCTACGTTGATATGCGCTCCGCAGCAAGTTGGAGCCCGGTTTTCCTCTCAGCGTGCAGTGAATGTCAGAGGGATGTGAGGAGAGAATTGCCTATTTGAATGCAGTGATCTCCTTCTACGGGGTCTATTTCATAGGTTCTCTGTTATCGGTCGTAGAGATTCATCTCTTACCTCCCTTTTCAGATCGACGATATACTCTTATATATACCATTACCTCTGCTGATTCTCGTTTCAGTACTGGTTTGGCTTTCTACAAACATGTAGATGAGTGTCCTGGGGTAAGTAAATCTTATTTTCTGTGACACTCTAAGCTATGGTTGGGCACTTTGTTTATAAAGTTCTAAATATATGTATTCAAACATTTATTTGCCTTGACTCAGAATGTTCAACTTTCCTTATTTTCAGACAGTCAGTTTCATATTTGGGATAATGCATTTGATTTAATCATTTTTTCTTACCTTCAAAAATTTGACTCTTCCCTGTGGGCTGTTAGGCTCGCGGGGGCTGAAAATGCTTCATTTTATTGCGTCATTCTTGGCGCGGACTTTTTTGGCGCAAAAATTCTTTTTCCGTTTCCGGCGTCATACGTGTCGCCGGAAGTTGCGTCATTTTTTGACGTTATTTTGCGCCAAAAATGTCGGCGTTCCGGATGTGGCGTCATTTTTGGCGCCAAAAGCATTTAGGCGCCAAATAATGTGGGCGTCTTATTTGGCGCGAAAAAATATGGGCGTCGCTTTTGCCACATTATTTAAGTTTCATTTTTCATTGCTTCTGGTTGCTAGAAGCTTGTTCTTTGGCATGTTTTCCCATTCCTGAAACTGTCATTTAAGGAATTTGATCAATTTTGCTTTATATATATGTTGTTTTTTCTCTTACATATTGCAAGATGTCTCACGTTGCATCTGAGTCAGAAGATACTACAGGAAAATCGCTGTCTAGTGCTGGATCTACCAAAGCTAAGTGTATCTGCTGTAAACTTTTGGTAGCTATTCCTCCAGCTGTTGTTTGTATTGATTGTCATGACAAACTTGTTAAAGCAGATAATATTTCCTTTAGTAAAGTACCATTGCCTGTTGCAGTTCCTTCAACATCTAAGGTGCAGAATGTTCCTGATAACATAAGAGATTTTGTTTCTGAATCCATAAAGAAGGCTATGTCTGTTATTTCTCCTTCTAGTAAACGTAAAAAATCTTTTAAAACTTCTCTCCCTACAGATGAATTTTTAAATGAACATCATCATTCTGATTCTGATGACTCTTCTGGTTCAGAGGATTCTGTCTCAGAGGTTGATGCTGATAAATCTTCATATTTATTTAAAATGGAATTTATTCGTTCTTTACTTAAAGAAGTACTAATTGCTTTAGAAATAGAGGATTCTGGTCCTCTTGATACTAATTCTAAACGTTTGGATAAGGTATTTAAAGCTCCTGTGGTTATTCCAGAAGTTTTTCCTGTTCCTAATGCTATTTCTGCAGTAATTTCCAAAGAATGGGATAAATTGGGTAATTCATTTACTCCTTCTAAACGTTTTAAGCAATTATATCCTGTGCCGTCTGACAGATTAGAATTTTGGGACAAAATCCCTAAAGTTGATGGGGCTATTTCTACCCTTGCTAAACGTACTACCATTCCTACGTCAGATGGTACTTCGTTTAAGGATCCTTTAGATAGGAAAATTGAATCCTTTCTAAGAAAAGCTTATCTGTGTTCAGGTAATCTTCTTAGACCTGCTATATCTTTGGCTGATGTTGCTGCAGCTTCAACTTTTTGGTTGGAAACTTTAGCGCAACAAGTAACACATCATGATTCTCATGATATTATTATTCTTCTACAGCATGCTAATAATTTTATCTGTGATGCCATTTTTGATATTATCAGAGTTGATGTCAGGTTTATGTCTCTAGCTATTTTAGCTAGAAGAGCTTTATGGCTTAAAACTTGGAATGCTGATATGGCTTCTAAATCAACTTTACTTTCTATTTCTTTCCAGGGTAACAAATTATTTGGTTCTCAGTTGGATTCCATTATTTCAACTGATACTGGTGGGAAAGGAACTTTTTTACCACAGGATAAAAAATCTAAGGGTAAAAACAGAGCTAATAATCGTTTTCGTTCCTTTTGTTTCAACAAAGAACAAAAGCCTGATCCTTCATCCTCAGGAGCAGTTTCAGTTTGGAAACCATCTCCAGTCTGGAATAAATCCAAGCCAGCTAGAAAGGCAAAGCCTGCTTCTAAGTCCACATGAAGGTGCGGCCCTCATTCCAGCTCAGCTGGTAGGGGGCAGGTTACGTTTTTTCAAGGAAATTTGGATCAATTCTGTTCACAATCTTTGGATTCAGAACATTGTTTCAGAAGGGTACAGAATTGGTTTCAAGATGAGACCTCCTGCAAAGAGATTTTTTCTTTCCCGTGTCCCAGTAAATCCAGTAAAAGCTCAAGCATTTCTGAAATGTGTTTCAGATCTAGAGTTGACTGGAGTAATTATGCCAGTTCCAGTTCCGGAACAGGGGATGGGGTTTTATTCAAATCTCTTCATTGTACCAAAGAAGGAGAATTCCTTCAGACCAGTTCTGGATCTAAAAATATTGAATCGTTATGTAAGGATACCAACGTTCAAGATGGTAACTGTAAGGACTATCTTGCCTTTTGTTCAGCAAGGGAATTATATGTCCACAATAGATTTACAGGATGCATATCTGCATATTCCGATTCATCCAGATCATTATCAGTTCCTGAGATTCTCTTTTCTGGACAAGCATTACCAGTTTGTGGCTCTGCCGTTTGGCCTAGCTACAGCTCCAAGAATTTTTACAACGGTTCTCGGTGCCCTTCTGTCTGTAATCAGAGAACAGGGTATTGTGGTATTTCCTTATTTGGACGATATCTTGGTACTTGCTCAGTCTTTACATTTAGCAGAATCTCATACGAATCGACTTGTGTTGTTTCTTCAAGATCATGGTTGGAGGATCAATTTACCAAAATGTTCATTGATTCCTCAGACAAGGGTAACCTTTCTGGGTTTCCAGATGGATTCAGTGTCCATGACTCTGTCTTTAACAGACAAGAGACGTCTAAAATTGATTGCAGCTTGTCGAAACCTTCAGTCACAATCATTCCTTTCGGTAGCCTTATGCATGGAAATTCTAGGTCTTATGACTGCTGCATCGGACGCGATCCCCTTTGCTCGTTTTCACATGCGACCTCTTCAGCTCTGTATGCTTAATCAATGGTGCAAGGATTACACAAAGATATCTCAATTAATATCTTTAAAACCGATTGTTCGACACTCTCTAACATGGTGGACAGATCACCATCGTTTAATTCAGGGGGCTTCTTTTGTGCTTCCGACCTGGACTGTAATTTCAACAGATGCAAGTCTCACAGGTTGGGGAGCTGTGTGGGGATCACTGACGGCACAAGGAGTTTGGGAATCTCAGGAGGTGAGATTACCGATCAATATTTTGGAACTCCGTGCAATTTTCAGAGCTCTTCAGTTTTGGCCTCTTCTGAAGAGAGAATCGTTCATTTGTTTTCAGACAGACAATGTCACAACTGTGGCATACATCAATCATCAAGGAGGGACTCACAGTCCTCTGGCTATGAAAGAAGTATCTCGAATTTTGGTTTGGGCGGAATCCAGCTCCTGTCTAATCTCTGCGGTTCATATCCCAGGTATAGACAATTGGGAAGCGGATTATCTCAGTCGCCAAACGTTGCATCCGGGCGAATGGTCTCTTCACCCAGAGGTATTTCTTCAGATTGTTCAAATGTGGGAACTTCCAGAAATAGATCTGATGGCGTCCCATCTAAATAAGAAACTTCCCAGGTATCTGTCCAGATCCCGGGATCCTCAGGCGGAGGCAGTGGATGCATTATCACTTCCTTGGAAGTATCATCCTGCCTATATCTTTCCGCCTCTAGTTCTTCTTCCAAGAGTAATCTCCAAGATTCTGAAGGAATGCTCGTTTGTTCTGCTGGTAGCTCCGGCATGGCCTCACAGGTTTTGGTATGCGGATCTTGTCCGGATGGCCTCTTGCCAACCGTGGACTCTTCCGTTAAGACCAGACCTTCTGTCACAAGGTCCTTTTTTCCATCAGGATCTGAAATCCTTAAATTTAAAGGTATGGAGATTGAACGCTTGATTCTTGGTCAAAGAGGTTTCTCTGACTCTGTGATTAATACTATGTTACAGGCTCGTAAATCTGTATCTCGAGAGATATATTATAGAGTCTGGAAGACTTATATTTCTTGGTGTCTTTCTCATCATTTTTCTTGGCATTCTTTTAGAATACCGAGAATTTTACAGTTTCTTCAGGATGGTTTAGATAAGGGTTTGTCCGCAAGTTCCTTGAAAGGACAAATCTCTGCTCTTTCTGTTCTTTTTCACAGAAAGATTGCTATTCTTCCTGATATTCATTGTTTTGTAGAAGCTTTGGTTCGTATAAAACCTGTCATTAAGTCTATTTCTCCTCCTTGGAGTTTGAATTTGGTTCTGGGAGCTCTTCAAGCTCCTCCGTTTGAACCTATGCATTCATTGGACATTAAATTACTTTCTTGGAAAGTTTTGTTCCTTTTGGCCATCTCTTCTGCCAGAAGAGTTTCTGAATTATCTGCTCTTTCTTGTGAGTCTCCTTTTCTGATTTTTCATCAGGATAAGGCGGTGTTGCGAACTTCTTTTGAATTTTTACCTAAAGTTGTGAATTCCAACAACATTAGTAGAGAAATTGTGGTTCCTTCATTATGTCCTAATCCTAAGAATTCTAAGGAGAAATCGTTGCATTCTTTGGATGTTGTTAGAGCTTTGAAATATTATGTTGAAGCTACGAAATCTTTCCGTAAGACTTCTAGTCTATTTGTTATCTTTTCCGGTTCTAGAAAAGGCCAGAAAGCTTCTGCTATTTCTTTGGCATCTTGGTTGAAATCTTTAATTCATCTTGCCTATGTTGAGTCGGGTAAAACTCCGCCTCAGAGAATTACAGCTCATTCTACTAGGTCAGTTTCTACTTCCTGGGCGTTTAGGAATGAAGCTTCGGTTGACCAGATTTGCAAAGCAGCAACTTGGTCCTCTTTGCATACTTTTACTAAATTCTACCATTTTGATGTATTTTCTTCTTCTGAAGCAGTTTTTGGTAGAAAAGTACTTCAGGCAGCGGTTTCAGTTTGAATCTTCTGCTTATGTTTTTCATTAAACTTTATTTTGGGTGTGGATTATTTTCAGCAGGAATTGGCTGTCTTTATTTTGTCCCTCCCTCTCTAGTGACTCTTGTGTGGAAAGATCCACATCTTGGGTAGTCATTATCCCATACGTCACTAGCTCATGGACACTTGCTAATTACATGAAAGAAAACATAATTTATGTAAGAACTTACCTGATAAATTCATTTCTTTCATATTAGCAAGAGTCCATGAGGCCCGCCCTTTTTTTGTGGTGGTTATGATTTTGTATAAAGCACAATTATTCCAATTCTTTATTTTATATGCTTTCGCACTTTTTTATCACCCCACTTCTTGGCTATTCGTTAAACTGAATTGTGGGTGTGGTGAGGGGTGTATTTATAGGCATTTTGAGGTTTGGGAAACTTTGCCCCTCCTGGTAGGAATGTATATCCCATACGTCACAAGCTCATGGACTCTTGCTAATATGAAAGAAATGAATTTACCAGGTAAGTTCTTACATAAATTATGTTTTTACGTTCACCTTCCACCCGTGAGACCTCAGAAAGGCCAATACGATCTCCGTGTGAGATTTGGTTCTTTGGAAAGTCGACGCCTGAATTAAGATGTCGTCTAAGTAAGGCGCCACTGCTATGCTCCGCGGTCTTAGAACCGCCAGGAGGGACCCTAGCACCTTTGTGAAAATTCTGGGAGCAGTGGCCAACCCGAAAGGAAGAGCCACAAACTGATAATGCTTGTCCAGAAAGGCGAACCTGAGAAACTGGTGATGATCTTTGTGGATAGGAATGTGCAGATACGCATCCTTTAGATCCACGGTAGTCATATATTGACCCTCCTGGATCATTGGTAAGATTATCCGAATGGTCTCCATCTTGAATGATGGGACTCTGAGGAATTTGTTTAGAATTTTGAGATCCAGGATTGGTCTGAAAGTTCCTTCTTTTTTGGGAACCACAAACAGGTTTGAGTAAAACCCCAGTCCTTGTTCTGCAATTGGAACTGGACGGATCACTCCCATTGTAAGCAGATCTTCTACACAGCTTAAAAATGCCTCTTTCTTTGTCTGATCTGTAGACAGACGAGAAATGTGGAACCTTCCCCTTGGAGGAGAGTCCTTGAATTCTAGAAGGTATCCCTGGGCTACAATCTCTAATGCCCAAGGATCATGTACATCTCTTGCCCAGGCCTGAGCGAAGAGAGTGAGAGAGTGAGAGTGAGAGTGAGAGTCTGCCCCCTACTAGATTCGGTCCCGGATCGGGGGCTACCCCTTCATGCTGTCTTGGTGGCAGCTGCAGGCTTTTTGGCCTGTTTACCCTTATTCCAGCCCTGGTAAGGTTTCCAGGTTTCCTTGGGCTGTGAAGCGTTACCCTCTTGCTTTGCAGCCGGAGAGGATGAAGCGGGCCGTTCCTGAAATTGCGAAAGGAACGAAAATTAGCTTTGTTCTTTGTCTTAAAGGGCTTGTCCTGAGGGAGAGCATGGCCTTTTCCCCCGGTGATATCTGAAATAATCTCTTTCAATTCAGGCCCGAAGAGGGTCTTTCCTTTGAAAGGAATGTTCAAAAGCTTGGATTTAGACGACACATCGGCAGACCAGGACTTTAGCCATAGCGCCCTGCGCGCCAAAATGGCGAAACCTGAATTTTTCGCCGCTAACTTAGCTATTTGGAAAGCGGCGTCAGTGATAAAAGAATTAGCTAGCTTTAGAGCCTTAATTCTATCCATAATTTTCTCATCTGAGGTCTCCGTCTGGAGCGAGTTTTCCAGCGCCTCAAACCAGAAAGCAGCTGCAGTAGTTACAGTAATAATGCAGGCAATAGGTTGGAGAAGAAAAATTTTCTTAAGAAAACCCTCTAACTTCTTATCCATAGGGTCTTTAAAAGAACAACTGTCTTCAATTGGTATGGTTGTGCGTTTAGCAAGTGTAGAAATAGCTCCCTCCACCTTAGGGACCGTCTGCCACGAGTCCCGCACAGGGTCAGGTACGGGGAACATTTTCTTAAAAACCGGAGGGGAAGCAAAGGGAACACCTGGTCTATCCCACTCCCTAGTAACGAAATCCGCAATCCTCTTAGGGACCAGAAACGTATCCGTGTAAACCGGGACCTCGCAGTAATCCAGAGTAGCCAATACCTCCCTAAGCAAAACGCGGAGGTGTTCTAGTTTAAATTTAAAAACCAATGTATCTGAATCTGTCTGAGGAGGAATCCTTCCTGAATTAGAGACTTCTCCCTCAGACATCAAATCCCTCGCTCCCACTTCAGAGCGTTGTGAGGGTATATCGGATACGGCTACCAAAGAGTCAGAATGCTCATAATCTGTTCTTAAAACGGACCTATCACGCTTTGCTGGTAACACGGGCAGTTTAGATAAGAAGGCTGTAAGAGAATTATCCATGACTGCTGCTAAGTCTTGTAATGTAAAAGAGTTAGACGCACTAGAGGTACTAGGCGTCGTTTGCGCGGGGGCGTAACTGGTTGTGACACTTGGGGAGAGGCAGACGGGCTACCCTCGTTACCTTCAGTCTGAGAATCATCTTGGGCCACATTTTTAAGTGCAACAATATGATCTTTAAAGTGTATAGACATATCAGTACAAGTGGGACACATTCTGAGAGGGGGTTCCACCATGGCTTCTAAACACATTGAACAAGGATTTTCCTTAGTGTCAGACATGTTTAATAGACTAGTAATATATACAAGCAGGCTTGGAAATCACTTTAATCAAATATAAAACACAATTTGAAAAAAACGTTACTGTGCCTTTAAGAAATAAAAAGCACACAATTTTACAAAACAGTGAAAAATGCAGCAATTCTCCTGGAATTTTCACAGTATGTACCAAAAGCCTTAATAAGATTGCACCACAAGTTTCAAAACGATTAACCCCTTAATGCCCAAACCGGAGCAGCCTAAAGCCAACACCCGGTTAAAAATAGTACAGCACCTTTCCACAGCCTTGTTGTGGCCCTACCTGCCCTTAGGGATCAGATTTGGGGGAATATAGCTTCTATAAGGCCCTCAAACAGCAGCAGGACCCTCCATGTGAATCAGCATGAACTTCTCTGCAATTCTAACTGCGCATCTGAGGCGCAAAATTAGGCCCCTCCCATTCTACTCCGGAGTTCTGAGGCCTAGTAAATCACTCTTAAGTGACTAAAAACCAGCCATGTGGGTAATAACCCCAGAAAGAATCCCAAAGGGACTTTCAAAGTATCTACAAACGATATTTTTCTTGAATAAACAATTGATTGCCCTGAATCAGTGTCAACCAGCATAATTAGCCCTGTTATGTAAGCATTCAATTCCTTACTAAGTCTGTGAACATAGCTTACCCTCCCCTCATGGGGATATTGTCAGTCTCTTCTAGCATTATCTCAGTCTTGTCTAGAAGTAAATGACTGAACATACCTCATTGCAGATTACCCTGCAAACCGTTCCCCCCAACTGAAGTTTTCTGGTACTCCTCAGTCCTGTGTGGGAACAGCAGTGGATTTTAGTTACAACATGCTAAAATCATTTTCCTCTCAGCAGAAATCTTCATCACTTTTCTGCTAGAGAGTAAATAGTACAAACCGGTACCATTTAAAATAACAAACTTTTGATTGAAGATAATAAAAACTACAATTCTAACACCACATTCACTTTACCCTCCCGTAGAGAGACCCTAGTCCTCAGAGCCGGCAAAGAGAATGACTAGGGGTGGAGCTAGAGGGGGAGCTATATGGACAGCTTTGCTGTGTGCTCTCTTTGCCACTTCCTGTAGGGAATGAGAATATCCCACAAGTAAAGGATGAATCCGTGGACTGGATACACCTTGCAAGAGAAATAGAATTTAAGAGCACGCACAACATCCAAGTTGTGCAACAGACCTTCCTTATGAGGAGGAGGATTAGGACATAGTGAAAGAACAACAATTTCCTGATTAATATTTCTATCCGAAACAACTTTAGGAAGGAAACCTAACTTAGTACGAAGAACCACACGAAGAACAACCTTATTGGCATGAAAGATAAGATAAGGCGAATCACACTGCAAGGCTGAGAGTTCCGAGATTTTCCGAGCAGAAGAGACAGCAATACGAAACACCTTCCAGGATAACAACTTAATATCTATGGAATGTAATGGCTCAAACGGAGCCTGCTGTACAACTTTAAGAACAAGGTTAAGGCACCAAGGAGGAGCAACAGCCTCAATAACAGGCCTAATTCTGACCAAGGCCTGACAAAAAGATTGCACATCTGGCACATCCGCCAGATGCTTATGTAACAAAATAGATAAGGCAAAAAAAGGCCCTTCAAGGTACTAACTGAGAAACCCTTCTCCAGACCTTACTGAAGAAAATACAAAATCATAGGAATCCTAACTCTACTCCAAGAGTAGCCCTTGGATTCACACCAATAAAGATATTAAACCATATCTTAAGGTAACAGGCTTGCGAGCCTGAATCATGGTCTCAATGACCGAATCCGAAAACTCACTAAGCGTTCAATCTCTAAGCAGTCAGCTGCAGAGAAACGAGATTTGGATGATGGAAGGGACCCTGAATCAGAAGGTCCTTCCTCAGAGGCAGTCTCCAAGGTGGAAGATGACCTCCTCATATCACACTCTCTCAACCTGGCTCTCTCCTTCAGACACAGCTTCCCCTGCTGCACTGTCACATGGGGGTCTACAATTCAGCCACACCCAAGGCCTGGAAACAGGCAAGGAGGTGGCGTAGATATTTTACTTTCCTCTTGTTGCACATTTCAACAAATACAACCCATCTCTTCCCTCACATTCTCTTTCTTCAAAACCTACACGATTCACTTATACTCTCCTCTCTCTCTACGTGTTGCTATTATATATCTGCCCCCTGGCTTCTCGACTCAATTTCTTGGTCTTTTTGCATCCTGGCTAACTTATTTCTTTTCCTGAGATATCCCTGCCCTCATCCTTGGGGATTTCAACCTCCCTGTTGACAATCCCGCTGCAAAAAAACTTCCACATACGGTCTGTCATTATGGTCGGACTCTCCTACTCACAAAGATGGATGCTCCCTTGGTCTGATTTTGAGCTATCGATGCAAGCTCTCAAACTTCACAAATTCTCTCTCCTTCTGACCAATAGCGCCTCACTTGTAATATCACAGCACTTCCTACTGCCCTCCCTCCTTCTAGCCCTCACATCAAATTCCACAGGAGTGTTGTCACTTGTTCAGCAACATCTTTCAAACTCTCTCAAACCTCTGCTTTCATCTATCTTCTCTTTTTCCTGCCTTGACCAATCTATGTCACTATAATTCCACTCACAGCGGTCCTTGACAATGTGGCACCTTCTACCATAGCAAATTCACATACTCGCCCTCAGCCCAGGCATACTCTGACACGCTACCTACGTAGATGTTCCCACACTGCTGAGCGACATTGGAGAATAACTTAAAATTATGCTTACCTGATAATTTTCTTTTCTTCAGATTGAAAAAAAGAGTCCACAGTTGCATTCATTACTTTTGGGAAATAAGAACCTTGCCACTAGGAGAAGGCAGACACACCCCAGCCAAAGGCTTAAATACTCCTCCCACTTCCCTCATCCCCCAGTCATTCTGCCAAGGAACAAGGAACAGTAGAAATACCAGGGTGAAAAGGTGCCAGAAGACTAAAAAATAAAGACGCCCCACAGAAAAAATACAGGTGGGGAGCTGTGGACTCTTTCCATCAGAAGAAAAGAAAATTATCAGGTAAGCATAATTTAAGTTTTTCTTCATAAATGGAAAAGGTTCACAGCTGCATTCATTACTTTTGGGAAAACAATACCCAAGCTATAGAGGACACTGAATGCAAAAACGGGAGGGTACAATAGGCGGCCCATTCTGAGGACACCAGGCCTGAAAACCACAATCCAATCAAACCCTGCATGTTGGAGCCAGGCAAAAAAAACTAGAAGGAAAAGGCCCCAAGGACACTGACCCACAGATAGTCCGAAAGCCTAACTAGAGACCGCAAAGCAGACTCACTGAGCCAACTCTCCTCCAGGAGAACCGTAGCCCAGCAGTCAGTCCCCACTCAAACCTTACTAGTAGAGTACCAAAATCCCCAAAAGGAAGAGGACAAGGGTGAGCCAAAGGGATACCCAAAAGGTACAGCAAGATCCAAAAAAAGGGAAAAGAAACCTTCAAAAGAAGGCCAAGTCCACAGAGACCCGAAAGGATCTCGAGAACAAGGGGAGACGCCGCCCAACCTACAAGGAGCAACCGGGCATCATCAAGGAGAAGAAAAATCTCCCAAACATAGTGCAACAGCACCGAAAGAGACAGCTGAAGACAAAGTCCTCAAAACGTCAGAACTCAAAGACTGAGCAAACAGAAATTACAAGCAGCAAACTCAGAAGAAACATCTGAGACCATTAACAAGCTGCCATTCGTAGGAAAATACAGAGAAAACACTATCTGTAAGAAAGAAGCGGCCCAAGACAAAGATTGTCCAACCTCCATGAAGAGGACACTCCCCAGGCAATCTAGGCAACCAAGCCTACTCACAGATCTTAAAGGAAGAGAGGCACAGAACCTCTAAAAAAAGAAGGTCCACTGTCACTCCCAAGACCTGAAGATGAACAGATCACAGATCCTACAGCTAGCCGGACCAGCTCAAGCAACGGTAGATCTGAAGTAAGAGAAACGAAAGGAACCCCAAGACCAGCCCCCAAAATGGCGAAAGAATGGACACAGCCACCTCAAACTTAAGACAAACAAGCAGGCGTTAGACCCAAGGAGATCTAGCTAGGCCACTCGACTAAGTGTCAATGCGGAGCCAGCAGCTACTCAGATGGAAAGGAACAACTCAAAGAGCAGATCAATCCCCGAACCAGACAAACATCTGTTCCAACCTCCCGAACACAGGAGAGGCCCCCAAAAAGGGAACCACACCTCCATAAGGAGGACTAAGAGTTCCCTGGAGAGGAGGGCGGCGATAAACACCTGCCCATAAGACAGGAAGTCATAGGAAGAACCGAGAGAACACAAGGCCACGTCACCAACGAACACGGAAGAACCCCATAAAACAGCATTGTGCAAGCACACATAACAGGCGCAAAAGTGACAGCTGAGCAACCGCAAACCTTCCATTTGCTAGGCAGGAAAGCCCACCATCTGGTCACATTAGTTGGCTGTCCCAGGGGAACCGTATCGTTTGGCACAAGACAAGACCCAAGGAGCCCCGGCTCTCAAATCTGGCCAATTTGTAAAACAGAACAGCCAGAACAAGGGAGGCTGGAACCCCCAGGCCAGTCCTAGGATCATAAGGTCCGGTAACATCCCACAGCGGGATCCCCAAAGAGAAAACACAGAGTAAAAGCCTCGACAACCGGAAGATCAGGACAAGAAGCCCGGGCCCACAAGTGTTTGGATTAAACAATCTTCCAGGCACATAAATTCCCTGTCTGATATCAAAAAACAGACTTCCCAGGGAAAAATCCAGAATAAACCAGATAACAAGAGCAAGAAGCCCTTGCAAGTCCCAAACCAAAGGGAAGAGACCACCCCTTGCAGGAGCCCAACACTCCAAAGAGCCAGAGCCATAAAAGGACACTAGAGCTAACAGGCGTCCTAACATCATTAACATGATTGTGCTTGAAAGAGCGACTAACCCCCCTAAGAGACACAAGGCGCTGCTCATTTTATCAACCTCGAAAGGAGGAAAGGCTGATTAGACCTCTCCGGGGATCGAACTAGCAACCCTCAGTTTGCTACAGTACAGAGTAGCCACAGAGCATTAGGATGCTGAGCTAGCTGTCCAGCTAGCCACGAGGTCCAGACTGTGGTGACATTTTTATCACAGGGATATTGGAATATAGCTCACAGATTTTATAACTGACAATTCACATAGCTGGCTTATTCAAGTAGTTCTTTTGTCTAGTGTAGTCTAGAAAGACACACCCAATGGTCTTTTTGAGTGACATTTGATAAGCCACTCCCTTTTGAATTGGGTTATAAAATACTGTAACACCAGAGCCTCTGTCTCTCTATTTTATCCTGCTCCTGCTAAAAGATGGATGATGTTGGACACAGAGAATCTGGCTAAGTATTTCTGGGATAATATTCTGTGTAGCAGTATTGCACAATTAGGGTTAGTGTAGAAAAGTTGCCCTGTATCTTAAAATGTGGACTGTTTCTGTAAAATAGATTTATATATATATATATATATATATATATATATATATATATATATATATATATATATATATATATATATATATATATATATATATATCTGTAAATATTTATCTTATTATTAACCTATATTGATTCCTAAATAAACGGTTTGACAAATAATGGAGGACCCCTCATAGAGTTTATTTCACAATTTATCTGTGTTGGTTTTAGTGGTACCACCATAGAGATTTAGTATATTATATTTAGAAGAAAGTAGAGATATTTTAAATTAATAGATAACCACACAGACACAAGAGGAACAGAGAGGACAAGTCACCCGAACAGAGAAACATCAGCCCTCCACATAAACTCAGATTCGAAGACAGAGGACAGTAAAACATGGGTTTGGATGCCACCAGGAAGGCAATACCTGAACCATATGAGTGGAAAACCACTAAGACCTCTTCTATTCCAAGAAGGAGATGCAGAGCATTCCAAACACCGGGGAAGGACCCCTAACCAAAGCCCAAAATACCTCACTGTCTAAAGTCCAGAAAAAGGAACAACCAACTCCCGAAGGGAATCCAAGTCCCCCGAAGGCGACCCATCCACAAGGAGAAACTGATAATCCGAGAGACCTCAAGGAAGAAGAGAACCACTAAAGGGACAAGTCCAAAAAAGGACAATTTCCTAAGCAACAGCGCCCCGACCAGCGGAAAAGAGGGACTAAACCCTCTAATTTTCCCACCACGTGGGAAGTAATACTTATGTTCCAAGGGTATCGGAAGCAACAGAGAGTGAAGCAGCAAAATTCACTGACTCAGTCACCAGAGAAACAGCTATTTAGGACTAAAACAATCCCAAGAGCTGCACGGACCCGCAAGTCCTCTTGAGAATGCTTAGCGGAAACTTGAAAAACAAACTTAAATAATGTTAATAGCACTCAACATCCAACCTGACCAGCAAGGTATAATAGGCGCCACATGTCTGATAAGCCACGAGACAGAAGATCTGAAACCAAGCAGGACTAGCCTGCAACCAGAGTCATAACTGCCAAGCTGGCTAAATCCACCCGCAGAGAGGGAGGAAATAAAAGCAGACAAACATGGGACTAACGTGTCCCGAACAACTTCCGTAAAAAGCAAACAGCGAGTATCAATCCCAGAGAAGTTCCCGCCGGAAACATAGCATGAAAAGGAAAAATAAAATGAATCCTAACCGGATAAAATAATAGGCAACCCAAGTGTTAACGCCCAAAAAGAACAGAAGGTCCGCAGGACCAGACTTACGGAAAGCCTGTCTTCCAACAACACTGGGAAAGATTTAGATAACAAGACTGAAGGAGATTACTTCATCCCCCATGTCTAACGAGGTGCACCGTTTGAAGGAGGAGACTGATGAGTCCCATACCCAAGAAGGATAGGGTCCCCAAGCAGCAGTTGTGACCCTGGTAAAACACTAAGGCGAGCCCGTCTGTAACGAAAGGCACAACACTCAGGCAGTGTTACACCCACAGGGAACTGTACATGCCCTCCAGAGGCCGAAGGACCTGGGCCAATCGGGCATGAGCACAATCGCAAACAAACATCTGGACTTTGTAGACGCACAAGCGCCAAAAGTATGTAAAAAGCAAAAATGTGCCACAACCTCCGGGGGAAACACATAACTTGGGTTACCCGCATGTGTAGTAGTAGAAAACGATAGGGAACTCTCCTCCCAGAAGACCCCCCCGAGGCAAATGGCTCAGCAGTCTCTTGAATCCCTGAGGAACAAGGCGCTCTATGACGGCCTAAAGAACATAACCGACTGACCTAAGTCAATGGGGCCAAAGGACGAAGAATCTGAATCAGAATGTTGACCAATCTCAACATCAGTATCCTCCGTAACTGAATCAAGGATACCCAAAAAATTGACTATATAAAACAATTTAAACGGCACCTGACACCCACAATGGCTGGGGCACTCACCACCACATATGTACCAGACACTAGTGGAGTAAAATTTCCTGTTGCCACACAGTCAGGAATGCGGAAATGAAACCAGAAAGTAAACACGTTCGGTCACAAGGTGAATCGTACAGTCCAACAAAAAGCGTGCCCGACCGTAAGGTCGCGTCACTTAAACAGGCCTTATGTTCTAAGCCACGAGCCCAAAAAATAATACACATAAGCAGATTGAATCACATAACAAACATGATTAAACCCCGCCCCCTGTTCAATAGTCCCCTTCAGGAGACATTAACCCTTGATTCCAAGACACTTAAAGGAGTCTCACTGAGACCCTGTATTTTTCATGTGAGTTCGCAGGAACAAATGAGTTACAGTACATGCATGAAGAAGTAAAATGAAACGATCTTACCAGAATCTACGCCGTGGAACAGGAACACGGCCCTTCAAGTGTGAAGGATAGTAGCCTCGCCTCCGCCATGGACTTGAGAGAAGAAAGCAGGCAGCAAAGTGAATTTCGACAACGCCGATTGCTTGAGGAGTTGTTAACATGAGTCGGGATGGTTTTGCAGAAACACTCTTCCTGCATCTCCGGACTCTAACTTTCATCCAAGCCCTCACTGAGAGACTGACAGGATTACTTGAAACTCCCGTGTCGAAGAGTACTACCCTACATAAGAGACAAATTAAATTCTGACACTTCTCTGCCAGCCTCCTTGGACGAAAGGCAAAGAATGACTGGGGGATGAGGGAAGTGGGAGGAGTATTTAAGCCTTTCGCGGGGGTGTCTTTGCCTCCTCCTGGTGGCCAGGTTCTTATTTCCCAAAAGTAATGAATGCAGCTGTGGACTCTTTCCATTTATAAAGAAAATCTTGTTGTTCAGCTGACTTCCTTAATTACAAGTTAAAACTCCTACTATTCTCTGCCCTTAACCTCTCCAAGCAGGACTACTTCTCTACTCTTATCTCTACTCTTTCTTCAAACCCAAAACGTCTGTTATCCACTTTTAACACCCTTCTCCACCAACCCCCATCTCCTATTTCCACTTCTCTCTCAGCTCAAAATTTTGCCAATCACTTACAATCCATAATAAATGCCTCTGCCAGGCTGATCTTCCTTACACGTCACCCTTCATCTGCTGCACCTGCCAGTCCCTTCACTGGCTTCCTCTAACTTCCAGAATAAAACATAAAAAGCTCTCAAGAACACTGCTCCACCCTATATCTCTGACCTAGTCTCCAGATACTCGCCCTCCCCTCTTGACCTCCTTGCTCATGACCTTCTCTATTGTTTCCTCCTCACATTCCCGTCTACAAGACTTCTCCAGAGTGGCCCCCTATTTTGTGGAACTCTCTGCTTCGCTCTACACGACTCTCCCCTAGTTTTGAAACTTTCAAGCGCTCCTTAAAGACTCTACTGTTTAGAGATGCATATAATATACACTAACATTTTCCTAGCTTAGTTCCTTTCCTCCTTTAGTTTTCCCCTTGAACCCCTTAGCATGTAAGCCTTCGAGACTAGCTGCTTTGAAGATCACTTTCACAACAGAGCATTATAACAGTGAAACTCTTGGCAGAGCCCAATATCCCTTTGTCTCTCATCTTGCATATAAGACATATGACTTTAGCACTGCTGAACCTGTTGGAGCTCTACAAAAAACTGATAATAAACATCACTGAAAAATGCCAAAGAAACTGGAATATGGCTACAAGTTTGAGTTCATATAACTCTCGTCATATCTCTATGAATATAGTCCTAAGTCACACTCTCCCTGTATTCTGCACTTTGTGTCTTCACCTTGTATGTGCATCTCAGTCTCTCAATTTCTAAATAGTAATATAGCCGCACCACCAACTGTATTTAAAACATTATTGCTTTATTGTGCCAATTAAAACAGACAACGTTTCGGACCCATGTCCTTATTCATGTCTGTGTCATGTTTGAGACATGAATAAGGACATGGGTCCGAAACGCTGTCTGTTTTAATTGGCACAATAAAGCAATAATGTTTTAAATACAGTTGGTGGTGCGGCTATATTACTATTTTGAACTGTATATCTTGGACCATGGTGCAGGTCTAATAGCTGGCACACCTGCAAACGATTTGTTGCATACCCACAGGTGGGGATTACCTTGGTGCTTGTGCATTCTCTTGATTCACAGTCTCTCAATTTCTATCAATCCCCACTAACCCCCATGTATGCGTTTTTCTCTCCATGTGTAATGCCCTGCTGCAATCTCGCTCTAAATATGGCATCAATGGCTCATATCAAAGGATACCTGTTTACTGAGAGACAGCTAGCAGACATTTATGGACCTGCCAAGAGTTTCACTGTTGTAAATCAGCTCTCATGAATGTGATCTACATGACAGCTAGGTTTGACGGCATACATGCTAAGAGGGTTCAAGGGGGATGATAAAAGGAGAGGGACTAAGATAAGAAAATGTTAGATACACCCATGAACAATAGAGTCTTGGAGCACTTGAAACTTTGAAAACTAAGGGAGAGTCTTGTGGAACGAGGAAGAGATCTCCACAATCTGGCAAAGTCCTGTAGATGGGAATGTAAAGACGTAACGAGTGGAGGCGAGAACGAGGTCATGAGCAGATCGAAGGGGTTGTGAGGGAGCGTATCTAGAAATGAGGTCTGATATATAGAGGGAAGCAATGTTAGTGATGAATTTTAAACGTCAAGAGTCAGGATTTTGTATTTTATTCTGGAAATTAAAGGAAGCCAGCGAAAGGATTGGCAGAGAGGTGCAGATGAGGAGAAACATGTAAGAAAGATAAGCCTGACAGATGCATTCATTATGGATTGTAAAGGAAATAGACAGCAGCTAGGAAGACCACAGAGGATGGAGTTGCAATAATCAAGAGAGTGGATTGAAATCGTAGTTGAGCCTTGTGTGAGAAAGTGGCAAATTTTGCAGATGTTTTTACGGTGAAAAAGATAGGATTTGGCCACAGACTGGATGTGGGGAGTGAAATAAAGATCAGAGTCAAGTGTGACCCCAAGACATCAGGCATGCAGGGTTGGGGTTATAATCAACCGTTATAGAAAGTTGAGGGATATAGATTTTGGAAGAAGGGTGAAAATAAGGAGATCAGTTTTGGAGAGATTTAGCTTAAGGTAGTGAGACGACATCCAGATTGAAATGTTAGAAATACAGTTAGCGACACAAGTTAGTAAGGAAGGGGATAGGTCTGGTGCAGAGACGTAGATTTGGGTATAATCAGCATAAAAACTATACTGAAATTGGAGGAGAAGCACGAGAGAGCAGATGCAGAAGGATCGGAAGGTTTGGAGCAAGAGAGAGGTTGGTCAACAGTATCAAAGGCTGCAAACAGATCGAGAAGGATTAACTGAGAGAAGTGGCCTTTTGATTTTGCATAAATTAGGTCATTAGTAACCTCAATGATTGCTGTCTCTGTGGAGTGTTGGGGCGAAATCCAGATTGCAATGGATAAAGAAAGAAGCTCTACTGAATAAAAAAAAAATTCTCTGTGGGAGTTGACCCTATCAGTCAGTGAGCAGTAGAGTCTCTAAACACAGTTTTCAGAATCATGCACTTCCTGTGAGTATTAAGCAGCTTTTACTTAAGCCTTCATTACACAAAACATGTTTAATAAGTTTAATTGCTGCTCATTCATATACATGATTAAAAATATATATATAAATTATAGGTCCCTGTTATACCGGGAGATTTAAGCTTGAGTTTAAATACCCCTATTAGTATGGGAACTTAAACCACTGGTAAATGAATACCACCATCTATGTAATTTACATATACATATTAAACGTATATTCTCTTATAATGTGTAGCCTCTTGTATTAGTATTGTCTTTAGTTTATCAAGGCAAATGTTTACTTACACTTTTAAAAACTATATTCAAAAGTACCATGCACTTTTTGTATTATTATTATTGGTAACCAGAATACCTTACCTCACTATTTTTTCCATTTTTATTATTGTTATTCCCCTGCAAAATCATTTTTTCCAGGACCACTAGATGGTGTAAGGCTTTTTCTGTCTGGTAAGTTAGGAGATATAAATCCACAAGCAAGAAGCACACTGCGTGTGCAAATTTCTCTTCTGTAATACAAAGAAAAAGAAACAGCACAATGGTAAGTAGTGACCAGAAACAGATGCATCAATACATAAATATATACCACTTGTTCCATGATAGTTTCTAGGCCCGTCTCATTAAATACAGAAATGACTATTATAGAAACAGAAATCAAAATGAAAGGTTTATGATTCAGATAGCGTGAACTAGTTCACTTGTTAGAATTGACCTCATTCTACCGGTATCCTTTGTTAGCTCCTATTCATAGCAGAATACCTAGGAACGCAAAGGAAATTGCATGCCTTGAGCAATGCATGGCAGTGATGTTTGCAACAAAGTATAACATGGTTAAACATTTTAACATAGGATACCAAGAGACTGAAATGTGAAAATAAGAAATAGGAAGGCAGTTTCTCAATTCCAGTCCTCAAGAAACCCCTAACAGGCCAGATGTATAAGTTCCTTCACTGAGCTAATGAAAAACCTTAGAAGTTAAATACTTTAAAACCATGAAAGTTTAAATGGAGTGTGCACTGACATGTCTTCCACATCCTGAGCTCCTTTAAGCCTACCTAGACTTATTTTTCATCACATGATACCAAGAGAACAAATGAAGCCAAAACATTCTACTCTGGAGCACAGATATATAAAATATATATAGTTTTATAAAACTGTCCCTTACAAAATACTTTTAATGCTGCAATCTAACACAGATAGGCAAGTTTATTTATCACTTACCAATTCAAATGGTTTAGACACCAATTTAAAACACGTAGTTACCAAGTATATTTGGAAATCAACCATAAATTGGAAAATTTTCAAACAAATGGCCACATGCAGCCCTCTGCACTAGTTTTGTGGCCCTAGTGAAAAAGCAGAACTGGTGGTTGGGCAAAAAAAGTGGTCACCGCTCAAATTAACCCTCTGGAGATTACAACAGTTAGCTGGCAAATTCCACCTTACCTAAATATGGCCCTGGGCCACTGACTTATAGGGAATATATTGCATTTTTTTCATAGCCATACATGTAAATGTGGTTCTTAAGACTTGTACAATGTTTATCTGCAGCCCACGTATAAGGAAGTTAGCCATCACTGATTTAGAGCATTGTATTAATAAGCAAATGTTCCTTGGTAACTCTGGTTAACCCCTGCAAAGATGCATTCCAGAGTTGACCTTGAGCAGGACTGGGCTGGTGAGCAGAAGCTACATGTGTATGCTGCTCCTGATTGGCTCATTGACACTGGTTAACCCTGATCAGGAGTTGCATAGTTAACAAGGAGAACTTAAATGATAAAATCCTGCAACTAATTAGAGCATTTCATTACTGCATTGAATGCTGCAAAAGGAAAGACTATATTAAATAAAATATTTTCATTTATAAAATAGCAACAAAGGCTGTGTATATGTAGGCAAAGGGGTTGATTTATTAAGCTACGGCGGACAGGGGCGTATATATTACATAATATGTACACCCCTGTCTGCCGCAGCTCGCCTCTGGTGGGCTGAATTCTGCTGCCGGAATTCAGAATTGCACAAGAACACAATTTTGCACTCCTGTGCAATGCCGACCCCTTCACCGCGCACAGTCAATCACGCCTGTCAATCTCCCCAGTTGGACAGGGAGCACTGCTACATAAATACGGACTGCAGGTTCTCTTGTGAGAACCTGCAGTCATAGGGGTGCAAAGCCTTTGATAAATCGACCCCTTATACTGCCTGCATAGGTTAAATAATAATATACCCAAACAGGAAAATATAAATTAAAAAAAAAAATTTATATGGACATTTATATATTTGGCAGAATTAAATGAAGAAATACCATTATCACAAAAACAAAATTTATGCTTACCTTATAAAATTTCTTTCTTTCCGGATATGGAGAGTCCACGACGTCATTCCAATTATGAGTAGGAATATCACTCCTGGCCAGCAGGAGGAGGCAAAGAGCACCACAGCAAAGCTGTTAAGTGTCACTCCCCTACCCATAATCCCCAGTCATTCGACTGAAGGGAAATGGAAAAAGGAATAGCACAAAGGTGTATAGGTGCCTGAGGTAAAAAAAGCTGTCTAAATTAAAGGTGGGGTCGTGGACTCTCCATATCTGGAAAGAAATTTATCAGGTAAGCATAAATTTTGTTTATGGAGAGTCCACAACATAATTCCAATTACTAGTGGGAAACAAAACCCAAGCTAGAGGACACAGAATGAATAGGGAGGGAGAACAAGACAGGCACACCTAAACAGAAGGCACCACCGTTTGAAGACCCTTTCTCCAAAAAGAAGCCTCAGCCAAGGCAAAAGTATCAAATTTGGAAAATATATGCAGAGGACCAAGTTACAGCCTTGCAAATCTGTTCCACAGAAGCTTCATTTTTGAAGGCCCAAGGAGACAGCCCTAGTGGAATGAGCTGTAATTCTCTCAGGAGGCTGCTGACCAGCAGTCTCATAAGCAAAACTAATCATACTTCTCAACCAGATGGAAAGAGAAGTAGCAGTAGCCTTCTCACCTTTGCACTTACCAGAGAAACAAACAAACAGGGCAAAAGACAGGGAAAATCTTTAGTAGCCTGTAGGTAGAACTTTAGAGCACGCACAACATCCAAGTTGTGCAACAGACGTTCCTTAAGAGAAGGATTTGGACAGAGAGAAGAAACAACGATTTCCTGATTAATATTTCTATCCGAAACCATTTTAGGGAGAAAAGCCAATTTAGTATGAAGAACCGCCTTATCCACATGAAAGATAAGGCGAATCACACTGCAAAGCCGAGAGTTCCGAAACTATCCGAGCAGAAGAAATAGCAATAAGAAACGAAACCTTCCAAGATAGCAACTTAATATCTATGGAATGCATTGGCTCAAACGGAGTCTGCTGCAAAACTTTAAGAACAAGGTTAAGGCTCCAAGGAGGAGCAACATATTAAAACACAGGGCTGAGTCTGACCAGGGCCTGACAAAAAGATTGAACCGCCAGACGCTTATGTAAAAACATAATTTATGCTTACCTGATAAATTCCTTTCTTCTGTTGTGTGATCAGTCCACGGGTCATCATTACTTCTGGGATATTATCTGCTCCCCTACAGGAAGTGCAAGAGGATTCACCCAGCAGAGTTGCTATATAGCTCCTCCCCTCTACGTCACCTCCAGTCATTCGACCAAAGACCAACGAGAAAGGAGAAACCAAGGGTGTAGTGGTGACTGAATTATAATTTAAAAAATATGCACCTGCCTTAAAAACAGGGCGGGCCGTGGACTGATCACACAACAGAAGAAAGGAATTTATCAGGTAAGCATAAATTATGTTTTCTTCTGTTATGTGTGATCAGTCCACGGGTCATCATTACTTCTGGGATACCAATACCAAAGCAAAAGTACACGGATGACGGGAGGGATAGGCAGGCTCATTATACAGAAGGAACCACTGCCTGAAGAACCTTTCTCCCAAAAATAGCCTCCGAAGAAGCAAAAGTGTCAAATTTGTAAAATTTGGAAAAAGTATGAAGCGAAGACCAAGTTGCAGCCTTGCAAATCTGTTCAACAGAGGCCTCATTCTTAAAGGCCCAAGTGGAAGCCACAGCTCTAGTGGAATGAGCTGTAATTCTTTCAGGAGGCTGCTGTCCAGCAGTCTCGTAAGCTAAACGTATTATGCTACGAAGCCAAAAAGAGAGAGAGGTAGCAGAAGCTTTTTGACCTCTCCTCTGTCCAGAATAAACGACAAACAGGGAAGAAGTTTGGCGAAAATCTTTAGTTGCCTGCAAGTAGAACTTGAGGGCACGAACTACATCCAGATTGTGTAGAAGACGTTCCTTCTTTGAAGAAGGATTTGGACACAAGGATGGAACAACAATCTCTTGATTGATATTCCTGTTAGTGACTACCTTAGGTAAGAACCCAGGTTTAGTACGCAGAACTACCTTGTCTGAGTGAAAGATCAGATAAGGAGAATCACAATGTAGGGCTGATAACTCAGACTCTTCGAGCCGAGGAAATAGCCATTAAAAATAGAACTTTCCAAGATAACAATTTTATATCAATGGAATGAAGGGGTTCAAACGGAACACCCTGTAAAACGTTAAGAACTAAGTTTAAACTCCATGGCGGAGCAACAGTTTTAAACACAGGCTTGATCCTAGTTAAAGCCTGACAAAAGGCTTGGATGTCTGAATTTTCTGACAGACGCCTGTGAAACAAGATGGACAGAGCTGAAATCTGTCCCTTTAATGAGCTAGCCGATAAACCCTTTTCTAAACCTTCTTGTAGAAAAGACAATATCCTAGGAATCCTAACCTTACTCCAGGAGTAATCTTTGGATTCACACCAGTATAGGTATTTACGCCATATTTTATGGTAAATCTTTCTGGTAACAGGCTTCCTAGCCTGTATCAGGGTATCAATAACCGACTCAGAAAAACCACGTTTTGATAAAATCAAGCGTTCAATTTCCAAGCAGTCAGCTTCAGAGAAGTTAGATTTTGATGTTTGAATGGACCCTGAATCAGAAGGTCCTGTCTTAGAGGTAGAGACCAAGGCGGACAGGATGACATGTCCACTAGATCTGCATACCAAGTCCTGCGCGGCCATGCAGGCGCTATTAGAATCACTGATGCTTTCTCCTGTTTGATTTTGGCAATCAGTCGAGGAAGCAGCGGGAAGGGTGGAAACACATAAGCCATCCTGAAGTTCCAAGGTGCTGTCAAAGCATCTATCAGAACCGCTCCCGGATCCCTGGATCTGGATCCGTAGCGAGGAAGTTTGGCGTTCTGGCGAGACGCCATGAGATCTATCTCTGGTTTGCCCCAACGTTGAAGTATTTGGGCAAAGACCTCCGGATGAAGTTCCCACTCCCCCGGATGAAGAGTCTGGCGACTCAAGAAATCCGCCTCCCAGTTCTCCACTCCCGGGATGTGGATTGCTGACAGATGGCAAGAGTGAGACTCTGCCCAGCGAATTATCTTTGATACTTCTATCATTGCTAGGGAGCTTCTTGTCCCTCCTTGATGGTTGATGTAAGCTACAGTCGTGATGTTGTCCGACTGAAACCTGATGAACCCCCGAGTCTTTAACTGGGGCCAAGCTAGAAGGGCATTGAGAACTGCTCTCAATTCCAGAATGTTTATTGGCAGGAGACTTTCCTCCTGACTCCATTGTCCCTGAGCCTTCAGAGAATTCCAGACAGCGCCCCAACCTAGAAGGCTGGCGTCTGTTGTTACAATTGTCCAGTCCGGCCTGCTGAACGGTATCCCCCTGGACAGATGTGGCCGAGAAAGCCACCATAGAAGAGAGTTTCTGGTCTCTTGATCCAGATTCAGAGTGGGGGACAAATCTGAGTAATCCCCATTCCACTGACTCAGCATGCACAATTGCAGCGGTCTGAGATGTAGGCGTGCAAAGGGAACTATGTCCATTGCTGCTACCATTAAGCCGATCACCTCCATGCATTGAGCTACTGACGGGAGTTGAATGGAATGAAGGACACGGCATGCATTTAGAAGCTTTGTTAATCTGTCTTCTGTCAGATAAATCTTCATTTCTACAGAATCTATAAGAGTCCCCAAGAATGGAACTCTTGTGAGAGGAAAGAGAGAACTCTTCTTTTCGTTCACTTTCCATCCGTGCGACCTTAGAAATGCCAGAACTAACTCTGTATGAGACTTGGCAGTTTGAAAGCTTGAAGCTTGTATCAGAATGTCGTCTAGGTACGGAGCTACCGAAATTCCTCGCGGTCTTAGTACCGCCAGAAGGGCACCCAGAACCTTTGTAAAGATTCTTGGAGCCGTAGCCAATCCGAATGGAAGGGCTACAAACTGGTAATGCCTGTTTAAGAAGGCAAACCTTAGATACCGGTAATGATCTTTGTGAATCGGTATGTGAAGGTAAGCATCCTTTAAATCCACTGTGGTCATGTACTGACCCTCTTGGATCATGGGTAAGATTGTCCGAATAGTTTCCATTTTGAACGATGGAACTCTTAGGAATTTGTTTAGGATCTTTAAATCCAAGATTGGTCTGAAAGTTCCCTCTTTTTTGGGAACCACAAACAGGTTTGAGTAAAACCCTTGTCCTTGTTCCGACCGCGGAACCGGATGGATCACTCCCATTAATAATAGATCTTGTACACAGCGTAGAAACGCGTCTTTCTTTATTTGGTTTGTTGACAACCTTGACAGATGAAATCTCCCTCTTGGGGGAGAGGATTTGAAGTCTAGAAGGTATCCCTGAGATATGATCTCTAGCGCCCAGGGATCCTGGACATCTCTTGCCCAAGCCTGGGCGAAGAGAGAGAGTCTGCCCCCCACTAGATCCGGTCCCGGATCGGGGGCCCTCGGTTCATGCTGTCTTTGGGACAGCAGCAGGTTTACTGGCCTGCTTGCCCTTGTTCCAGGACTGGTTAGGCTTCCAGCCTTGTCTGTAACGAGCAACAGCTCCTCCCTGTTTTGGTGCAGTGGAAGTTGGCGCTGCTCCTGCTTTGAAATTCCGAAAGGGACGAAAATTAGACTGTCTAGCCTTAGCTTTGGCTTTGTCTTGAGGTAGAGCGTGGCCCTTACCTCCTGTAATGTCAGCAATAATTTCTTTCAAACCGGGCCCAAATAAAGTATGCCCCTTGAAAGGTATACTAAGTAATTTGGACTTAGAAGTTACATCAGCCGACCAGGATTTTAGCCACAGCGCTCTGCGTGCCTGAATGGCGAATCCTGAATTCTTAGCCGTAAGTTTGGTTAAATGTACTACGGCCTCCGAAATGAATGAATTAGCTAGTTTAAGGACTCTAAGCCTGTCCGTAATGTCGTCCAGCGTAGCTGAACTAAGGTTCTCTTCCAGAGACTCAATCCAAAATGCTGCCGCAGCCGTGATCGGCGCGATGCATGCAAGGGGTTGTAATATAAAACCTTGTTGAATAAACATTTTCTTAAGGTAACCCTCTAATTTTTTATCCATAGGATCTGAAAAAGCACAGCTATCCTCCACCGGGATAGTGGTACGCTTAGCTAAAGTAGAAACTGCTCCCTCCACCTTAGGGACCGTTTGCCATAAGTCCCGTGTGGTGGCGTCTATTGGAAACATCTTTCTAAATATTGGAGGGGGTGAGAACGGCACACCGGGTCTATCCCACTCCTTAGTAACAATTTCAGTTAATCTCTTAGGTATAGGAAAAACGTCAGTACTCGCCGGTACCGCAAAGTATTTATCCAACCTACACATTTTCTCTGGTATTGCAACAGCGTTACAATCGTTGAGAGCTGCTAAGACCTCCCCTAGTAATACACGGAGGTTTTCCAATTTAAATTTAAAATTTGAAATATCTGAATCCAATCTGTTTGGATCAGAACCGTCACCTACAGAATGAAGCTCTCCGTCCTCATGCTCTGCAAGCTGTGACGCAGTATCAGACATGGCCCTAGAATTATCAGCGCACTCTGTTCTCACCCCAGAGTGATCACGCTTGCCTCTTAGTTCTGGTAATTTAGCCAAAACTTCAGTCATAACAGTAGCCATATCTTGTAATGTTATTTGTAATGGCTGCCCAGATGTACTAGGCGCCATAATATCACGCACCTCCCGGGCGGGAGATGCAGGTACTGACACGTGAGGCGAGTTAGTCGGCATAACTCTCCCCTCGCTGTTTGGTGAAATTTGTTCAATTTGTACAGATTGGCTTTTATTTAAGGTAGCATCAATACAGTTAGTACATAAATTTCTATTGGGCTCCACCTTGGCATTGGAACAAATGACACAGGTATCTTCCTCTGAATCAGACATGTTTAACACACTAGCAATAAACATGCAACTCGGTTACAATTTTATTTAATAAAAACGTACTGTGCCTCAAGAAGCACTAAACGATTAAATGACAGTTGAAATAATGAACTGAAAAAACAGTTATAGCATCACTCTTAACAAACAACACAACTTTTTAGCAAAGGTTTGTTCCCATTAGTAAAATAACACTAATTAAATTTTAAACAACGTTTTAAATCACAGTCACTATATAAGTCTCACAGCTCTGCTGAGAGAATCTACCTCCCTTCAAAGAAGTTTGAAGACCCCTGAGTTCTGTTAGAGATGAACCGGATCATGCAGAAAAACTGACTGGAAATTTTTGATGCGTAGCAAAGAGCGCCAAAAACGGCCCCTCCCTCTCACACACAGCAGTGAGAGAGAAACGAAACTGTCATAATTAACACAAGCAAACTGCCAAGTGGAAAATAATGCCCAAATACTTATTCACTCAGTACCTCATTAATGCAAACGATTCTACATTCCAGCAAAAACGTTTAACATGAAAAATACCTAATAAAAGGTTTAATGTACTTTTACAGAGTAATTCCGGTGAAATACCATCCCCAGAATACTAAAGTGTAGAGTATACATACATGTTCATTATAACGGTATGGCAGGATTTTTTCATCAATTCCATTCAGAAAATAACAACTGCGACATACCTCAATGCAGATTCAACTGCCCGCTGTCCCCTGATCTGAAGCTTTTACCTCCCTCAGATGGCCGAGAAACAGCAATATGATCTTAACTACTCCGGTTAAAATCATAAGAAAAACTCTGGTAGATTCTTCTTCAAACTCTGCCAGAGAGGTAATAACACGCTCCGGTGCTATTGTAAAATAACAAACTTTTGATTGAAGTTCTAAAAACTAAGTATAATCACCATAGTCCTCTCACACCTCCTATCTAGTCTTTGGGTGCAAGAGAATGACTGGAGGTGACATAGAGGGGAGGAGCTATATAGCAACTCTGCTGGGTGAATCCTCTTGCACTTCCTGTAGGGGAGCAGATAATATCCCAGAAGTAATGATGACCCGTGGACTGATCACACATAACAGAAGAAAGAATAGATAATGCAGAAATCTGACCCTTCAGAGAACTGACGGACAACCCTTTCTCCAGACCTTCCTGGAGAAAGGACAAAATTCTAGGAATCCTGACCCTACTCCAAGAGTAGCCCTTCGATTCACACCAATAAAAAGAATTTACGCCATACCTTATGGTAAATTTTATGAGTAACAGGCTTGCGAGCCTGCAGCATGGTCTCAATGACCGACTCAGAAAACCTACGTTTAGCCAGAACTAAGTGTTCAATCTCCAGTCAGCTTTAGAGAAACAAGATTTGGATGGAGGAATGGACCCCAAGTTAGAAGGTCCTTCCATCAGAGGAAACCTCCAAGGTGGCAGAGATGACATCTTCACTAGATCTGCATACCAGATCCTGCGAGGCCATGCAGGAGCTATTAGAATTACAGACGCTCTCTCCTGTTTGATACGAGTGCCAACGGAGAAAACACATGCTAAACTAGACTTTATTTTTAGTGATTGTAAATCCTAGCGTTTGTTAAACGCTTGGATTTACCATCACTTTAAATCAAATTTCCAATTATCGAAATAATAGAGACTGGTAGAATGATTCATTTTAAAATAATTTAAGATTTTCATCTAGAATATAAAAAATCTAAAATTATGCTATAATGACAAATTAATCTTCTTTACAATCAATCTATACTTTGGTGTAAATTATGTTGCACATAAAAACATTGTTACAAGTAACAGCAAGAGGTGGCAAATCCAATGAGAGAAAAACAAATAGCTTATTCCATACTTCTTGTCATCTGCAACTCCCACAACACACTCTCCTACTGAACACGCCAACCCTGCTCTAGACCAATATGCTCATGCACTAAATTGGGGCGAATAGTGAAAATGCTGCAGATTGCATGGTATCTTTGGGTAGAAACTCCAAATCTTGGAGTTTTAAAGGGATATGAAACCACAAAATGTTCTTTCATATTCAGATAGAGCATGCAATTTTTAATTACTTTCCTTTATTTCTATCTATTATCTAATTTGCATAAATCTCTTGGTATCCTTAGTTGAAAATCATACCATGCTGGGAGCTAGCTGCTAATTGGTGGCTGCACATTTATGACTTTCGTCATTGGCTTAATGATTGTGTTTATCTAGCTCCCTGTAGTGCATTGCTGCTCCTTCAATAAAGGATACCAAGAAAAATGAAACAAATTAAATAATAGAGCTAAATTGGAAAGTTGCATGCTCTGTCTGATTCACAAAATAAACATTTTGGGTTTAATATCCCTTTAAATTATACACATATTGTGTCATAGAAAAATAAAACGGTCATGTAACATGATTTTCTAAAGATTGAGGTGTCCCCAAAACAATATGGTTGGTACCACAAAAAAGTGGTATAAGTCTAAAAAGGTCATTGGTGTTATTTACTTTAACACATTTTTATTTGAATTCTTTTTTATATTGGCATAAAATATCAAAATGTAAGCAGCACATAATGTATATAGTACTCTAGGAAGCAGGGCTCTGTAATCCTTTGTCCCAGAGTGCCTTCCCTGTTTTGACTTTGTTGTACCATCTGTATAGTGCTGCGGAATGTGTTAGTAGATTACAAATAATAACGTTAATACGGTGTAAACACAAGTTGCCAAGTATTATAGAAGTAGTCATCACAGGCTAAAAATGGCACGTGAAAAACTTTCATAATTCAGATAGAGCATGCAATTTTTTTTTAAAGAAAAAACATTGCACTTTAACCATTAAGACTGAATGAATTTCTGTCTTGAACGCTATTGCGCAGCAGAGTTGGCAACAATGCTGCAATATATAACTTAAAGGGACATGAAACCCAATTTTTTTCTTTCGTGATTTAGAAAGAGCATGTCATTTTAAACAACTTTTTAATTTACTTCTATTATCTAATTTGTTTCATTCTCTTGATATCACTTGCTGAAAAGCATATCTAAATATGCTCAGTAACTGCTGATTGGTTGCTGCACATCAAGGCCTTGTGTGATTGGCTCACACATGTGCATTGCTATTTCTTCAACAAAGGATATCTAAAGAATTGAGCAAATTAGATAATAGAAGTAAATTGGAAAGTTGTTTAAAATTGCATGCCCTATCTGAATCATGAAAGTTTAATTTTGACTAGACTGTACCTTTAAGACACACTTTTCTGAGCTTACCTAGGTTTTTGTTTGTTTTTGTTGTTATTTAATTGCATGCTCTGTCATTTTATACATGTACATTTAACATATCATGGCAAATTCTAATTACTTAACATCTCATGGCTTGTTTTAAAAAATATTTTAACACATTATTAATAGTAACATTATTATATGCAATCCACTTACCGATTCTGCAGAACTATACAAGCGGAACAACAAAAACAAGATAAGTAGACAGAAGGACAGAACACTTTCTTCACCTACCCCTCTTCAAGGGTGGTATTTGGTCTATGGAGCAAAATCTTAGACTTGAAACTGGGTGGCCTCTTTCTATGAAATGTTTTTCAACAGGCTAATCTTATACTTGATCTGTGTGTGGCCAACCTTTCTTTTAGCATGGTTTCCGTCTTTCCAATATAGACATCCCCACACTAGCATTTGATCATATATACTACATACTTTGATTCACAGATAAGGAATTTCACTTTGTATTATTTTACCTGTGTGGCAGTGTGAGAATGTGTCCCCTAGAATCAGGTTATTACAGTCACACAGCCATGACATCTATAGAGCCCTGTTTTTCATACTTTCCTAGAGGGTCAGTTTTAATCAGCATGTCTTTCATATTTTTCCCATTTCTATAGAATAAAAATGGTACTTCTTTTACATATGGGGTTAGTTTTTCATCAATTTGTAAAACCTTACAATTCTCATTTATACTGTAGCTTTCCTTACTTTCCAACTGTCTGTAGTATAATCTGTTAAAAAAAAATAGCCTAATGTTTTCCTTTGAACTATCTGGCCTGGTATAGCCTGTTATTTACTTGTTTTCAGAATATTATCTGGTTATCCCGATTTAGAGAATCTTTTCCCCATCTCATCCACTGCAATTTGATTTTTTTTCCACCTTGGAAGTGAGCCTTTTGGCTCTGAGAATTTGTGCTTGTGGCATTGATTGCAGTAGATGTTTAGGATGGAAACGCTCAAACCTCACCAGTGTGTTTCTATCATTAGGTTTTCTGTATACTCTTTTCTCAATTTTATCCTTCTCTATAGAAATTTCTATGTCTAGGAATTCTAATTTTTCTGGGCTCCATTCTGGTATAAATCTGATAGGACTAGGCAAGCGATTAAGTTCTTCTAAAAATCCTATCAATGTTTCCACACTGCCGTACCAGACAAAAACATGTAATCTATGAAGAGTTTATTTTCCCTGCCACTTTTTAAAAACAGGGTTTTCAAGGATATACTTTTCCTCATAAAAATGCATAAATGTATTAGCATAACTAGGGGCTACCTGTCAGCCCATTGCAGTTCCCATTTTCTGCAAATAAATTTCCTTCTCAAACTTGAAGTAGTTTTAATGCAATACAAAATGCAATAGAGTAAGGCAAAGTATTCTATATGTGGGCCTTTATATTCAGTGTTTTCAGTTAAACATTTCTTAACTTCCAATATCCCCTCCTCATGTGGTATGCATATGTGCAAGTTTGATACATCAAGTGTTACAAAGAGCATTTACCCTCAGATATCACTATATCTCCTAATGAGGAAATAAAGTCAGCAGAGTCCTTAACATATGATAGTAGACTCTTTAAACAGTGTTGTAGATGGTCATCAAGAAATGTGGCTACTGGTTGACTCAAAGAGTCAAAGACCGATATAATCGGCCTCCCAGGTGGGGCTTCCAGGGATTTAATCGATCTTGGGGAATATGTAAAATACTGGCATTTTAGGATATTCAGTAATCATATACTGACTATCATCTTGACTTATACATCCATTGGTAACTCCAACAGACAAGACACTCTCCAGTTTCCTTTTATATTCCTAAGTGGGATTCCTATTGAGCATTAAATCCTGTTTAGTGTTGTTTAATTGTCTCAGGGCTTCATTTTTGTAATCCTTATAGTCCATCAGGACCAGACTTCCACCCTTAACTGCCAACTTCAATATAATAATTTCTCTGTTTCTCAGTTCCTTTATCACCTCCCATTCTATTTTTTTCTATATTGACAAAGGCCTAAGTGAAGGCTGAAACGATGGATTACGTAATAAAATACAAAAAAAATAAATGAGCTGTGTCATATGTGTCATTTAGGATCCCCGTTCTTGCTGCCTCCACCCTGTTTTTAATTTTTGTCATTAAAAGTTATTTTTTAACTTTATCTGCAGTGTGCAACCGTTGTCCTTTTTTCTTATAGGTAAATTTATGTATACTTACTGACACTAGCTGTGAAAAGAAACAAGAGTGCAGTCCTATATGTGTGTGTATATATATATATATATATATATATATATATATATATATATATATATATATATATACATACATACATACATACATACACACATATATATACATATACACATTAAAATTATGGGGGGAGATAAAAAACTGAAATTAAAATCCTCCATGTCTCAAAATTAAATCAATGTAAATATTTGCATAGGAAATTAGCACATCTAGGCAAGATTCTGTATTTCTGGGGTAAAGTGAGTGGGAAATCTTACCTAGATGTGCTAATTTCCTATGCAAAATAAATATATTAAAACCCTTGATGCGGAGGATGCATTGGCACAGGTAGGTTTACTTCTTTAAACTTTGCATACAAAGCTACAAAGCTATAAATAAAGGTAAATGAAGAACTAGACAGTAAGAACAAAATGAAATCAGCATGCTACAATCAAAGAAAAAATCATTAGGAATGTATGTTTCTGCACATACAAAATGCATTAAAGGAAAAGTGGTAATAAAGTTTGGGAATTTTTTACACAATTACACATGCACATAATAAAGAATTTTTCCAGCTCCTTCATGATATTAGCAAATTGCTACCTTAAAAATAAAATGAGCATATAACTAGTATAATACAAAAAAGACAGTTTTGTTTAATATGTCTCATGATTATTTTAATCAAATCAGAGATTAAAGAATTGCAGGTATAAAAAACAGAGATATTTTAAAAATTAAAACCTTAGATTTTTTCATTATATATTTTAAAAATGCCAGAAGACACCAATTCTAAAAGGTTATTTCTGGCTCATATTTAAAATACATAAAAAAAAAAAAAACATACACCACAACTGCATATGGTCTGGGCCCACAATACCTGTTAAGCATATATATTTAATATATATATTTGCTTAAACAAAAAAATGAAACATTTTAATAAAATGATTCATATTGGTAAAGTAATAATTGTAATGCACTTTTTCAGACATTTTGTTAAAACTTGCTAATATTTAAAAGGAGATGGAAATTTATGAATTACATAAAAATATTGATCGGACATGAATCTCTGCTAGTTAGTAATTGGTTTTCATTAAGAGAATTGGCCTCTACCATGACAGTTTTCCCTGGGTCTTTAGGGAAAAACCCTCAACATTTGAATCAGTGAATCATCACCTCGTCTGTTTGGTGTGTACGGTCCTTTAAGGCTTTGGGGCGACGATCTAGGTGTTTTCAGACAAATACGCCTACCTAAAATGTCTGTGGCAAGGGAAGCACCATGGAGAAAGTGTGCAGAAAAATACAAAATTGGTTAAAAAGCAAGCTCTAAAAACAGTATCAAATGACAGTCAAACACTTAAAGGGACCCTGTAGCTTTTTTCTATTATTCATATTAAAGAGGAGCATTTAACGGGACATTAAACACATATTATAAGCATAGTACTGAGGTTATTCCCCGTCTTCCTCTAGCCATGAGGTGAAATCTGTTAACTTGTACTTCCTGCTAATCCTCATTGACAGATATGTATGTCCAGCTAATGGCTATTTGGGTATCAATGAGCATTTGTGACTAACAGCTATTAAACCTTAGCAGGAAGTATACAACTTGCATAACTATTACTTTCCATTTTAAATTTAAAGGGCCACAATAGTCGAAAAAATTACATATACTAATTCATTAAGGCATGTAATTTTAAGATCATCAACCCTGCATGAAAGCAAAGGGGTTAAACAAACAGTAGAAGTACCAATTGGAAGCAGAAGACCACTGTGTTCCCCAAGCAGAATTGTGCAACAAGCGCTGCTGACTGTATCGAATTAGAGCAGAGCGTGCAATTTTTTTTTTTACTTTTATGGCCCTTTAATAAACAGATTTTACCCCACATCTTTTAACAAAAAACAAATAGTCAGTACAGTGTCCTTTTCAAGCTTTAAAACATAAAAGCTAATTTTATCCCACATCAACTCTAAAGGCATAACAACATCTACCAAAACAGAGGCCTATTTAGAACTTACATAGCTTTGAAATATGTAATGACTTTTTAAAAAATAAACCATTTTAGTTGGCAACATTTGAATTACATATTTCAAGAGAAACAATTAGTGTCAAGTTGATCATATTAATAAATGCCAAAAACAGAATTTATGTTTACCTGATAAATCTTTCTCCAACGGTGTGACCGGTCCACGGCTTCATCCTTACTTGTGGGATATTCTCTTCCCCTACAGGAAATGGCAAAGAGAGCACACAGCAAGAGCTGTCCATATAGCCCCCCCTCTGGCTCCGCCCCCCAGTCATTCGACCGACGGTTAGGAGAAACATTTTTCAAACCTGATTAAAAACCAGGGCGGGCCGTGGACCGGACACACCGTTGGAGAAAGAAATTTATCAGGTAAACATAAATTCTGTTTTCTCCAACATTGGTGTGTCCGGTCCACGGCTTCATCCTTACTTGTGGGAACCAATACCAAAGCTTTAGGACACGGATGAAGGGAGGGAGCAAATCAGGTTACCTAAACAGAAGGCACCACGGCTTGCAAAACCTCTCTCCCAAAAACAGCCTCCGAAGAAGCATAAGTATCGAATTTGTAAAATTTGGCAAAAGTATGCAGAGAAGACCAAGTTGCTGCCTTACAGATCTGATCAACAGAAGCCTCGTTCTTGAAGGCCCATGTGGAAGCCACAGCTCTAGTAGAATGAGCTGTAATTTGTTGAGGTGGCTGCCGTCCGGCAGTCTCATAAGCCAATCGGATGATGCTTTTCAGCCAAAAAGAAAGAGAGGTAGCAGTAGCTTTCTGCCCTTTCCTCTTACCAGAATACACGACAAACAAGGATGAAGTTTGTCTGAAATCCTTTATTGCTTCTAAATAGAATTTCAAAGCACGGACCACATCTAGGTTGTGTAACAAACGTTCCTTCTTCGAAACTGGATTCGGACATAGGGAAGGAACAACTATTTCCTGGTTAATATTCCTGTTGGGAACTACTTTTGGAAGAAAACCAGGTTTGGTACGTAAAACTACCTTATCTGCATGAAATACCAGATAGGGAGGAGTACACTGTAAAGCAGATAATTCAGAAACTCTTCTAGCAGAAGAAATAGCAACTAAAAACAGAACTTTCCAAGATAGTAACTTAATATCTATGTAATGCAAAGGTTCAAACAGAACCCCTTGAAGAACTGAAAGAACTAAATTTAGACTCCATAGAGGAGTCAAAGGTCTGTAGACAGGCTTGATTCTGACTAAAGCCTGTACAAACACCTGTATATCTGGCACTGCTGCCAGACGTTTGTGCAACAAAACAGACAGAGCAGATATCTGTCCTTTTAGAGAACTAGCTGACAAACCTTTATCCAAACCCTCTTGGAGAAAGGAAAGTATCCTCGGAATTTTAATTTTACTCCAAGAGTATCCCTTGGAGTCGCACCAACAGATATATTTTTTCCATATCTTATGGTAAATTTTCCTAGTCACAGGCTTCCTGGCCTGAATCAGAGTATCTATAACCGAATCTGAAAACCCACACTTAGATAGAATCAAGCGTTCAATTTCCAAGCAGTCAGTTGCAGAGAGACTAGATTTGGATGTTCGAATGGACCTTGTACTAGAAGATCCTGTCTCAAAGGTAGCTTCCATGGTGGAGCTGATGACATATTCACCAGGTCTGCATACCAAGTCCTGCGTGGCCACGCAGGAGCTATCAGAATCACAGAGGCCTTCTCCTGTTTGATCCTGGCTACAAGCCTGGGAAGGAGAGGGAACGGTGGAAACACATAAGCTAGATTGAACAACCAAGGCGCCACCAATGCATCCACTAGTATCGCCTTGGGATCCCTGGATCTGGACCCATATCGAGGAACCTTGTAGTTCTGACGAGACGCCATCAGATCCATATCTGGAGTGCCCCATAGTTGAGTTAACTGGGCAAAGACCTCCGGGTGGAGTTCCCACTCCCCGGATGGAAAGTCTGACGACTCAATCCGCCTCCCAGTTGTCTACTCCTGGGATGTGAATTGCAGATAGATGGCAGGAGTGATCCTCCGCCTATTTGATGATCTTGGATACCTCTCTCATCGCCAAGGAACTCTTTGTTCCCCCCTGATGATTGATGTACGCTACAGTCGTCATGTTGTCCGACTGAAATCTTATGAATCCGGCCTCCGCTAGTTGAGGCCAAGCCAGGAGCGCATTGAATATCGCTCTCAGTTCCAAAATGTTTATCGGGAGAAGAGACTCTTCCCGAGACCATAGACCCTGAGCTTTCAGGGAGTCCCAGACCGCGCCCCAGCCTAAGAGACTGGCGTCGGTCGTGACGATGACCCACTCTGGTCTGCGGAAACTCAATCCCTGAGACAGGTGATCCTGAGTCAACCACCAGCGGAGTGAGTCTCTGGTTACCTGGTCTAGTTGAATCTGGGGAGACAAGTCTGCATAATCCCCATTCCACTGTTTGAGCATGCACAGTTGTAATGGTCTTAGATGAATTTGAGCAAAAGGAACCACATCCATTGCTGCAACCATTAATCCTATTACCTCCATGCACTGAGCTATGGAAGGCTGAGGAATAGATTGAAGAACTTGACAAGAGTTTAGAAGCTTTAACTTTCTGACCTCTGTCAGAAATATTTTCATTTTTACAGAATCTATTATTGTTCCCAGAAAAGGAACCCTTGTGGACGGGGACAGGGAACTCTTTTCTATGTTCACCTTCCACCCGTGAGACCTGAGAAAGGCTAATACAATGTCTGTATGAGCCCTTGCTTTGGAAAGAGATGACGCTTGGATTAGAATGTCGTCTAGGTAAGGTGCTACAGCAATGCCCCTCGGCCTTAGCACCGCTAAAAGGGACCCTAGCACCTTTGTGAAAATTCTGGGAGCAGTTGCTAAACCGAATGGAAGAGCCACAAACTGATAATGTTTGTCCAGAAAGGAGAACCTCAGGAACTGATGATGATCTTTGTGGATAGGAATATGCAGGTACGCATCCTTTAAGTCCACGGTAGTCATATATTGACCCTCCTGGATTGTTGGTAAAATCGTCCGAATGGTTTCCATTGTGAAAGATGGAACTCTGAGGAATTTGTTTAGAATTTTTAAATCCAGAATTGGTCTGAAGGTTCCCTCTTTTTTGGGAACTACGAACAGGTTTGAGTAAAAACCCAGGCCTTGTTCCGCTGTTGGAACTGGGTGTATCACTCCCATCTTTAATAGGTCTCCTACGCAATGTAAGAATGCATGTCTTTTTATCTGGTCTGAAGATAAGCGAGACATGTGGAACCTTCCCCTTGGAGGAAGTTCCTTGAACTCTAGAAGATACCCCTGAGAGACTATTTCTAGTGCCCAGGGATCCGGAACATCTCTTGCCCAAGCCTGAGCAAAGAGAGAAAGTCTGCCCCCTACTAGATCCGGTCCCGGATCGGGGGCTACCCCTTCATGCTGTCTTGGTAGCAGCAGCAGGCTTCTTGGCCTGTTTACCCTTGTTCCAGCCTTGCAATGGTTTCCATGCTCGTTTAGGCTGGGAAGCGTTGCCTTCTTGTCTAGAGGCTGCAGAGTTAGGATTTGGTCCGTTCCTGAAATTGCGAAAGGAACGAAAATTAGATTTGTTCTTAGCCTTGAAAGGCTTATCCTGTGGGAGGGCATGGCCCTTACCACCAGTAATATCAGAAATAATCTCTTTCAATTCCGGCCCAAAAAGGGTCTTACCCTTGAAAGGAATATTAAGCAATTTAGTTTTGGACGACACATCCGCCGACCAAGATTTTAGCCAAAGCGCTCTGAGCACCACTATAGCAAAACCTGAATTTTTCGCCGCTAACTTAGCCAATTGGAAAGCGGCATCCAAGATAAAGGAATTAGCCAACTTCAGTGCGTGAATTCTGTCCATGACTTCATCATATGGAGTCTCCTTTTGGAGCGAATTTTCTAGTTCCTCGAACCAAAAAGATGCTGCCGTGGTGACAGGAATAATGCACGAAATTGGTTGAAGAAGGAAACCTTGCTGGACAAATATCTTTTTTAGCAATCCTTCCAATTTTTTATCCATAGGATCTTTGAAAGCGCAACTGTCCTCAATAGGAATAGTTGTGCGCTTGGCTAGCGTTGAAACTGCCCCCTCAACCTTAGGAACCGTTTGCCATGCGTCCCTTCTGGGGTCGACAATGGGGAACATTTTCTTGAATATAGGAGGTGGAACAAAAGGTATACCTGGCCTTTCCCACTCCTTGGTCACTATGTCCGCCACCCTCTTGGGTATCGGAAAGGCATCAGCGTGCACTGGGACCTCTAAGAATTTGTCCATTTTGCACAGCTTCTCTGGAATTACCAAAGAATCACAATCATCGAGCGTAGTTAGCACCTCCTTAAGCAGGGCGCGGAGATGTTCTAACTTAAATTTAAATCCCACGATATCAGGTTCTGCCTGCTGAGAAACTTTTCCTGAATCAGAAACTTCACCTTCAGACAGACCCTCCCTCACTGCCAATTCAGATTGATGTGAGGGTACAACAGATAAGTTATCGTCAGCGCCAACTTGCTCATCCTCTGTGTTTAAAACTGAGCAATCACGCTTTCTAGGAAATGATGGCAGTTTGGATAATAAATTTGCTATAGAATTATCCATTACTGCAGTTAATTGCTGCATAGTAACAAGCATTGGCGAGCTAGATGTAGTAGGTATCGCCTGCGCGGGCAAAACTGGTGTTGACACAGAAGGAGAGGATGAGGAACTATCCCCACTATCTTCATCTTGGGCAATTCTATTAAATGTGACATCACTGTCCTGACTTTGTTTGGACGCCCTGGCACATTTTGCACAAATAGTTAAAGGGGGAACCACCTTGGCCTCTATACACACAGAACATATGCTATCTGAAGGTACAGACATGTTAGACAGAATTTGGCAGGCTAATAATGCAATAAAAACGTTTTTAAACAAAACCGTTACTGTCCCTTTAAATAATAAAAAGGCACCCTTTATTTCTGCAAGTTTGAAAAACTATGAAGGCAATGTCCGATATTTACAAATTTGCACCCCAGTGTCCTAATGCCTTGAAAGTATTGCACACCAAGTTTCAAGACTTTAACCCTTAAAATGAGCAAACCGGAGCTATTTGTTCAAATCAACAATCTTAACACACTACAATCACTGCCACAGCCTTGCTGCAGCTTTTTACCTTCCCTGAGAGTTATTTACCACTGAAGTAAACCTTCCTGAGTCCGTTTTTTGAGCCACAGGACCCCTCACATGAAGCTGCATGCACTGCCTTGGAAGAAAACTGCGCAATTGAGACGCGAAAATGGGGCCTCCTTCCACTGAGTGAAGGGGCCTTTCTGACTGGAATAGTAGTCTAACCAACTGCCAGACGAATAAAACGTTCCCAAAGTGTTTTTAATACACAAACACACTCTAAATGCCATATAAATATGATATAAACCAATCGATTTAGCCCACAATAGTGTTAACCAGTATAGAGCCCATTTATAAGCCTTAATCTGTTATGAGTCTAAGAAAATGGCTTACTTATACCTTAAGGGAAAAACTGACAGTCTTCTAGCATTAACATGTCTTATTAGAAATATGACTGATCATACCTGAAGCAGATAAGCCTGCAAACTGTTCCCCCCAACTGAAGTTCTCTGGTTTCAACAGCCCTGTGTGGGAACAGCAATGGATTTTAGTTACTAGTGCTAAAATCATACTCCTCTTTAACAGAAATCTTCTTCATTTTCTGTTGTAGAGTAAATAGTACAAACCGGCACTATTTTAAAATAACAAACTCTTGATAGAAGAATAAAAAACTACAACTAACACCACATACTCTTTACCATCCCCGTGGAGATGCTACTTGTTCAGAGCAGCAAAGAGAATGACTGGGGGGCGGAGCCAGAGGGGGGGCTATATGGACAGCTCTTGCTGTGTGCTCTCTTTGCCATTTCCTGTAGGGGAAGAGAATATCCCACAAGGATGAAGCCGTGGACCGGACACACCAATGTTGGAGAAATGTAGCAGTAACAGTAAACCTGTATCTCTGAAATGCAAATACATCACAACTTCTGAAGCAAATTATTAATTCTTAACAAGTTATTCAATTAATTATTGGAAAAAGAACAGCAGCATGTTGAGGTTTTAACACAGAGGTATTTATCACTTTAGCATGCAGTGAACATTTCTAAATATGTACTGAGGGTTAAGCAAACTATCAGAATTACACATGATTTAGATAACATCCATCTATATATTGTTTGTCCTTTATAGGCCAATAAAATAATAAAGTGTTAATTACTGCTACACCTTCAATCTAAGCGGCAAGTCTTGTGTTATCCATCTATGAGATTTTTTTTTTTTTTTAATTTTTCCTATCCTAACACCACAGATCAAATCATCCCTCAAATGTTAGAAAAGGGTTGGTCAAAGGGAAATAACCTCAACAATCCATTCCCCATGTTTAATTGCGCTATTTAAATATACTTTAATTATTCCTTTTGTTCCCCCTTTTCCAATAATTTAGCTATAAAAAAACTGGGTTTTCCAAATCCTGCTAAAATCAAACATGTATAATCCAGACTTCAGAATCATAACCATGCTTTATATGACAAAATGACTGTGTGCTCATTATGGTAACCCCTATACATCTGTCCCTAACTGGCCTCACAGAGTAAATTAGATAAATGTAAATGGTATACCCCTTGGTTGCAAAACAATGCTAAGTATTTTATGCAGACCATTTGAAATGCATTACACACTTGGCATATATTAAAATTAGTTTGGTCAGCCTTTTAAACTGTACAGGGCTATTGGATAAACAATTTTTTCAAAATAAAATACAGTATTTTGTGAATGTAAAGCCAAATGCATGTTTCAACACCCCTCAAAAAAAGACTGTGTGCATTGTGTCTAACTGCATTCCCATACAAAGATATCTAGGGAGCTAGACAAGATTTTTATTGCAATTATGTATTACTAACAAATGAAAAAAATATGGTTGGGTCTTAATGGGTATATTAAAGTGCAGGAGTAACTTCCCGTGCGTGAGCTCAATGTTATCTATATGACACACATGAACTAACGCCCTCTAGTGGTGACAAATTGTCAAAATGCATTCACATACGAGGCTGCCTTCAAAGTCTAAGAATATATATATATATATATATATATATATATATATATATATATATATATATATATATATATATATATATATATATATATATACACACACACACATACACACACACTCAAAAATAGCAGAGAAGGCACTCTCTGTTTACAACCACCTTTATATATAAATATATATATATATATATATATATATATATATATATATATATATATATATATATATATATATATATATATACACACACATAGTTCAAAATGGAGAGCACTCACCAGGTCTTTATCATATAACAATAAATACTTTATTATGTCATACGGTGATGTTTCGGGGGTTTTAACCCCGTCCTCAGACCTTAAAACACTGTACATACCTTGCTCATTAATATACCCAGCACCGACAATCCACGCCGCTGCACCGGAAGTCTTCCGGCGTCCTGACCGCACTCATTCGCTTGCTCAGTCCGTCACCATGGCTACCGGACGCGGCATTGCTGAAAAACACCATAATAGTGACTATGTGCCCATACAATATGGAGAGTAACACTTATTAATATTTTACTCAATTTTTAACTATATCATCTGCTCATCATATGTGCTTCAACACCACTTTGCAACAATTCATTAGCTCAAAGTCTCTGTAAATAAATCATACCTATTCTTTTAGTATTGTTAACTCTAAGGACATATGTACATATATCTGCAGCTATGAACAACAACATAAAAGGGTACTATCATAAATATATACACCTGATGAAACTTATTCTTTTGGTATTACTAGCTCTAAGGGTATATGTACATATGTCTGCAGCAATAAACAGCAATATAAAAAGGGTACTATCACATATATACACATGATGTTGCTTACCGCAAATGCTATACTCTATTGGTGATATTGAATAGGTGGAAATTCATACATTCTAGAATAGTTTAATAGAAAAATTTACTAGAAAAACAAACAGTAACCCTTAATTAAAGGAAACAGTGCCAGTCAAGATGGGTGTTCAACCCACCGGGCACTAAAATACCCAAATTTAAGATCCATCTAGACTCGCACTGTAATAACAATCTATTCCTATCCCCACCTCTCGCCAAAGGTGGAATGTGATCTATAATCACATATCTCAAATCAGCCACCGTATGGCCAGTAAGTGCAAAATGTCGTGCTACGGGTTGCTCAGAACCCCCTTTTATTTATGGCAGCTCGAATAGTAGCACAGTGATTGGCCATACGGGTGCGGAGGTCTTCTATAGTTTTTCCGACATAGAATAACCCACACGGACAATGCAAAAGATACACAATATATGTTGTCGTGCAGGTTACCCTATGTCGGATAGTGTACTTGTGATTGGTACCAGGATATATAAAAAGAACTTAGCATTTGAGAGACCATTGCACGTAGTGCATCCAACACATCTATAACATCCTGGTTTGGCAGTCTGTAACCAGCTTGTAGTTCCATAACTCTGGACTGGATCCACCTTCACAAGGATATCCCGTATAGATCTGGATCTTCTGTCCCCCACTTGTGGGTGTAATGAACCCTGGAAAGGTAAATTCTTGTCACTTTCCAATATGTTCCAATTCTTCTTTATCAGTTGTTGTAATTCTCGTTTATCAGAGGTATATGTAGTAGTAAGAATCATTCTGTTTTCCTTATCCCGTGGTGATGAAGCCTGTAAAGCTGTAACCTGATCCATTGTTTTGAATCTATGGAAGTGTTGGTCAACAAAGGGGCTATCAAGGGAAACATATTGACCAACACTTCCAGAGATTCAAAACAATGGATCAGATACAGCTTTAAAGGCTTCATCACTACGTGCAATGGTCTCTCAAATGCTAAGTTTTTTATTCATCCTGGTACCAATCACAAGTACACTATCCGACATAGGGTAACCTGCATGAATGATCACCAATAGAGTATAGCAATTGCGGTAAGCAACATCATGTGTATATATGTGATAGTACCCTTTTATATTGCCGTTTATTGCTGCAGACATATGTACATATACCCTTAGAGCTAGTAATACCAAAAGAATAAGTTTCATTGTGTATATATTTATGATAGTACCCTTTTATGTTGTTGTTCATAGCTGCAGATATATGTACATATGTCCTTAGAGTTAACAATACTAAAATAATAGGTATGATTTATTTTCAGAGACTTTGAGCTAATGAATTGTTGCAAAGTGGTGTTGAAGCACATATGATGAACAGATGATATAGTTAAAAATAGAGTAAAATATGAATGATAAGTGTTACTCTCCATATTGTATCGCACATAGTCACTATTATGGTGTTTTTCAGCAACGCCGCAACCGGTAGCCATGGTGACGGACTGAGCATGCGCATGAGTACGGTCAGGACGCTTGGTGACTTCCGGTGCAGCGGCGTGGATAGTCGGTGCTGGGTATATTAATGAGCACGGTATGTACAGTGTTTTAAGGTCTGAGGACGGGGTTAAAACCCATGAAACGTCACTGTATGACATAATAAAGTATTTATTGTTATATATGATAAAGACCTGGTGAGTGCTCTCTATTTTGGACATCGCATTTGTATTGGACGCACCCCAGGCTGTTGTTGGAGGAAAGAAGTGAGTGCAGAGTTCTCAAGGGTATATATATATATATATATATATATATATATATATATATATATATATATATATATATATATATATATATATATATATATATATATATATATATATATATATATATATATATATATATATATATATATATATACACATATATACATATACACACACATATACATACACATACAATTTAATAACAAAACTTTGGATTTTCTTTCACCTAAAAAACAAAAATTAAAAAAAAGAGCATGAAAATGTTACAACACAAACAAAATGATGATGATATTAAAAAGGATCAAAGAACCTACCAACATTTGCTTTTTTTAGCTTAAAGGGATATAGTGTCAATCTTATTGCATATGAAGATGATGCCAATCAAGCATGTGCTGCGAGTATACGCCATTACGTTTTCCAAATGCTTAGAGTCCACTGCTGTGGCAGTACAGTAAGAGTCCAATAGTTTGGATTGGTATTTATGAGGGAAGCATTTTGTGTAAAGTATACAGTATGTGTGTAGAGGTCAACAGATCACCACCAGAGACATTTTCAACTATTTTTAAAGAAAATATGCATTTATGGTTCATAATGCTAGGTACTAAACATTTCATTTATTTATTTTTTTAAATAAAATCACTATATTGTCCCAGTAAGTGTATGTATGTGTGTGTGTATATATATATATATATATATATATATATATATATATATATATATATATATATATATATAATAAAATTGTTTCAATAAGAAAAATAAATATAAACCTTCAAGCATTCAAATGCTTTAAATCTTCAATATATAATTATGTGCTGCTAGAAATATCAAACCCTGGCTTATCTTCGATACAACTAGGTGTAAAAGTCATACCCGTGAGAGGAGACAGTAATGTAAAATGATAAATCACTATATATATATATACATACATACGCGCAATATACTTTCACATATTATTTGTCCCCTTTACCTGTAATTCCATTCTAAAATTGTGAGCTTTTCAGTTCCTGTTAGAAATGGAAGTGCAAAACACTGTTATAAGACCGCTGTTTCTTAACTTGTCTGCCACCTTTTAGGTGGTGGATTGAAATCATCCCAATCCGATCGTAATGATTAACAGCCCCTGCTAGTGGCCAATTGGCCGCCAGTGAGAAGGAGGCGGCATTGCACAAGAATTTCACTAGAAATGCTTGTACAATGTTTTAATTTAGCGAGGTAGAGCGGATATGATTCGATGCTCGACTAATAATAAATCTACCCCTAAAACTTTACACTTATTTTGTCGATAAACAGCTAATGATACTTTAAAAAAACACATCAACATGTTATTCTCAGACTAATATTTTTTAATGCATCATTCTATCTATCGTTTAGTGTTTAATGTCCCTTTTATCTGAAGGGGCATCAGAGGGGAAAAAAAATAAAAAATATTGTACTTAAAGGGACATTTTACTCAAAAATTTTCTCCCCTTTAATGTGTTCCCAATGATCCACTTTACATGCTGGAGTGTATTAAATTGTTTACAAGTAGCTCCTTTACCCTTATATTGGCATTTGAAATGGTTGATTTAGCCTGTGGTATCCCCACCTATTCTGAAAGTTTGTGGCCGCGCGTACCAGCTATAGATAAGCTTTGTAAACACAGCCAGCAGAAGAAATGACACTCCCAGTGGGATATAGCAGAGATACGGTAATAAAATGTTAATTTTCCATTGTTCTCTCCAAGTACTGGTGATTGTTTTAAGGACAGATATACGATAAAGAAGCAGGTATATGTACACAATGTGTTACAGTAATGAGATCTGATTATACCTACAAGCTCAACCCATTTTATTAGGCTGTGGCTTCAAAACACAAAATCAGAGCTTTAATATACAGAAATAAGCCTTAAAAAGCTCATTTTCATACATTTGTTACTCTGCATTTGGTAAAAAAAAGCAATTGTAAACACATTAAGGGAAAAACTATTTTACAGTATACTTTCCCTTTAATTGTGATTTCAGCAAAATAATATTGTCATTTTACATGGGAGGCTATGTAAAACAGCTTAAAGGGGCAGTAACCTTTTAAACTAATGTTATATAATTCTGCACATAGTGGCAGATTTATACACTAAAGTATTTCAGAGGATTTTTATTTAAAAGTTTATTTTTCCAGAACGTCGCTCCTTACTGTAATTGTAATTTTTCTAATAATGCACTTTGACTCTTTAGCGTTCATAACAAATGTTCCTATATTAAATTTTTGTCTGTGTTATATTTAAACCACGTTACCAAAGAGATTTGCAACAACAAATTAGGTTTGGGGATTTTCAATCTGCTAGTCTGGCTTTTTCCTTAGGATTTCCCGTAATAATAATCTTAGAGTGGTGGCAACAGAGATCTTTTAGTGTGGTTGGCATAAAGGAGAGTTTTGGCATTTTTCTGGGTCTATTACAGTCTAGAGTGTTTGTTAACCCTTGCACCCACTGAACTAAGTCACAGGCTTGTCTGAAGTAGCTAGACCGACAAACTGGCTAAGGTGGAAAGGTTTGGTTAACCCTTTCTGTGACAAACTGGTGACTGTTTATTAGTTGGTTAACCCTTTACATCAAAAAGAGATTAAAGCAACACTGATCTATAAAATGTGTTTCTTAATGTGATCCAAATGACTAGTTAGGCCTACTGCAAAGTATTAAAAAGGTATGGGAAATTGTTCTGGTTTTACTCATTAAAACCATCATCTGTTATTGTCACGGATATTACCATAAATATGGGGTGAGTTGGCAAGTAAATCTGGTAATGCCAGTTAGATATTTTAAATGATGGATCTGCACAACCAGCTATTTCAGATACAAAAATCTATGTTTCTCTCCTAACCACCCCCCCCCCCCCATGGGAGATTATTCAGTGCTATTGTCTCATGTGTACTTAGCTTTTCTAAAAATCATACATTTGTTATTCAGATATTTAGTGTAGCGGGCGGCTTCTACAAATAAAAACAGCTATGGCATAGAACAAAATAAAGTAAAGGAGTTGTTGGGGGGCTCCCTTTAAAGATGAGTTTCTAGTCGATAAACCTGAAGAGTAAATGACATGTTTAGCTGCATGTAAGGGTTTTGTAACGCTTGTCCGTAGGACCCAGTACCAAGACAAATTATTTAGGCACTTTGTCATCATAACAATTTAAAAAGAACCAGCACTTGCTTTAAGCATTTTAAAACCCCTGTACTAATCTGTAGAGGTTTTGTAAGAAGATTTAGCATTACAAAACATCAAGGTTAAAAGGGAAATATAACCCCAAATTATTATTTCATGATTCAGAGAGAACTTACAATTTTGAACAACTTTACAATTTACTTCTATTATTACATTTACTTTATTATCTTGGTATTCTTTATTGAAGGAGAAGAAACGCACTAATGGGAGCTAGCTGAGCACACTGGGCGAGCCAATGACAAGAGTAATATATGTGCTGCCACAGGAGTGAATCGCTCTTCCTAAAACTACCTAGGTATGCATTTTAACAGAGGATACCAGGAGAACAAAGCAAATTAGGTAATAGAAGTAAATTGGAACGTTGTTTAAAAAAAAGGACATGCTCTTTCTGAATAAGCAAAGAAAAATTGCTTCACGTTACTTAAAAAGATTTCTTAGGAGTCAAGCAGTCACTTAAAGACTCAATCATTGCATGAATTTGAAATATACATGTGAAGTGGTCATCCAGTAAGGATTAAATTCCCTATCTCAGCAGTTTATTCCAAATGTAAAACGTGAACTTGTTGCATGGCAAATATATGATGTTTTTTTATATTGTTAAATGGTCCCTTTCAGTCAAGTCCTTATCTCATAAAATGCAAGAACTTAGTTGATCTAGCCATAGCCCCATGTGTACTTTAGGAAATTAATGCTGTGGAAAAAATATTTTGCACATAGAAAGTGCTGGCTGTGGCTTCTGCAACAATATCACCCTTGGTTAAAAAAAAATAAAAAAAAATTGTAAGGTACTTACCAAATGGTTCAATAATTTGATACAGTTTTTCAGTAATTGCAATTGCTTCTAAGTACTGACGCAAATAATACAGAATGACTGCCTGATTATAATAAAGCATGCTGTTTTCAACATCATCTAAGCTGTCCATTTCATCCACAGCCGAATGAACCTACAAAGTAAATAGAAATCTTTAAAAAAAATGCATGTGTCAATAACAATTAAAAATGTACAATCCCTAAAATTTTACAACCTATCATTCAAAATCGGCATAGGCACCCTATAGCATCAGAATTAGCCAAAAGTACTTGATCTATTTTTACCCAACTGCTCTTCTAGTTAAGTTCTTTAAATATCAACCTAATGGATAACCTCAAAATTGTCCAATTGTGCACACTCCTCATCCCTTCTTCCTTTCTCATTTTTTCCTCCCCAATATTCTTTTATTGAGGATTTTAGTACATACAAAATAAAATTGGCATTCAGTTACAACAATAATCACCAGGTAGGTTACTACTTAAGTCGACAAAGTAAAATACATGTTACCTCACATGTTATCCGAAGATATACAGGTAGCCCTCAGTTTACGCCGGGGTTAGGTTCCAGGAGGAATGTTTGTAAATCGAAACCCAGTTTATAATGTAATGGGAAGTGAGGGAGTTAGGTTCCAGGCCCATCTCAAAATTGTCATAAGTAACACCTAATACATTATTTTTAAAGCTTTGAAATGAAGACTTTAAATGCTAAACTGCATTATAAACCTAAAAATATAGGATTGTATCATCATGAAACTAGGTTTAATGAACAAAAACGTTTTTTTTACTTGCATTTTTCTGCAATAAGATAATACTGGGTCTGCACCTATTCTATGCATTTCAATCTGCAGTGATTAAGAAGCAGTTAGGCACCCTCACCTGAATCTGCTGGAGAGGAAGATAATAGGGAAGTGGCCTGCTAAATTTTGCTCAATAGAGCTGGTCTGATCTGTGTACACAGATCAATTTAAGGCAGTTACGTTGCATAACTTTGCTGCAAAACAAGCGGACAGCTCCACCTACTGGCTATTTTAATTAGTGCATTGCTTTCCAAAAGCTTTTCAATAGCAGTCACATGACTGAAAAAACGGTTGTTATTCTAAAACGGCACAAATTGAACCGGCGTAAACCTAGGGCCACCTGTATATGGCCTAGCATAAAAAACACAGTGTGGCATCCTACCTCTAAGTTATAGACAAATGATAGTAACATATTTATAATCTACTAACAGAACGTAATAAGTAGGTTAATATCAGTAGGAATAGATGAAATAGCAGTCTACCTTGTAATTGAAGATATGTATAGTAAAACATGAACCATAGTAATATGACATATATTGTTGTCTATATAATTAAACAAATATAAATGAAACCATTTTATTTTTAGCTAGTATTCCTCTCAGAATCTAAAAGGTCACTCACTCTTGGACCCAGTTACATGTATCTGGTAAGATAGAGGAAGATTGGCGTTGGTATTGGCCACTCTTGGACCAGATATATAAAATAGTATGCAAACTTAACAAGAAACTAGCAAATTCAGAGGTCCCTCTGGGACCTTAGCATATTGAACATGAAGAACAAAGGGGAAAAAAAAAAAAACATACATCAATTGGTGCGTGGGAGGACTGCAATATAGATAAACATAGCCCAAACATCTACTTTCTGGATTATAGCTATATAATGTGTATACATTGTTCAAGCGCAGAGAGCAAATAAGTGGGTTTCATAGTGAGAGGTTAATATGTGGATGCTAAAGGAAACCTCTCTCCATGAAAATAGAAGTGTTAGGCGAGGGATCTTTGTTATGGTAAACCTTGGGAAATATAATCTACTAAAGAATAAGAGGGGTGAGGCAAGTGACATGTATACAGTTAAATATAATTCTCAATGTGATAAACCTCTGAGATAAATAGAGAAACATTTCTAAGTGTATGTACTACAAAGGGAGGTAAAAGTGGGCTATTTATAAGCTAAACTAATTGCAATTATAATGGTATTATTGTGCTTACTACTGTAAGGGGATAGTTAAATGAAGTCCTTCATAATAGTCGGTTAAAAATTCAGAGGGTGTAGACTCATAAGCCAATGGGTTAATCCGGTAACTTGCCAAAAAACATAATTTATGTAAGAACTTACCTGATAAATTCATTTCTTTCATATTAGCAAGAGTCCATGAGCTAGTGACGTATGGGATATACATTCCTACCAGGAGGGGCAAAGTTTCCCAAACCTTAAAATGCCTATAAATACACCCCTCACCACACCCACAAATCAGTTTAACGAATAGCCAAGAAGTGGGGTGATAAGAAAAAAAGTGCGAAGCATATAAAATAAGGAATTGGAATAATTGTGCTTTATACAAAAAAATCATAACCACCACAAAAAAGGGTGGGCCTCATGGACTCTTGTTAATATGAAAGAAATGAATTTATCAGGTAAGTTCTTACATAAATTATGTTTTCTTTCATGTAATTAACAAGAGTCCATGAGCTAGTGACGTATGGGATAATGAATACCCAAGATGTGGATCTTTCCACACAAGAGTCACTAGAGAGGGAGGGATAAAATAAAGACAGCCAATTCCTGCTGAAAATAATCCACACCCAAAATAAAGTTTAATGAAAAACATAAGCAGAAGATTCAAACCGAAACCACTGCCTGAAGTACCTTTCTACCAAAAACTGCTTCAGAAGAAGAGAACACATCAAAATGGTAGAATTTAGTAAAAGTATGCAAAGAGGACCAAGTCGCTGCTTTGCAAATCTGATCAACTGAAGCTTCATTCCTAAACGCCCAGGAAGTAGAAACTGACCTAGTAGAATGAGCTGTAATCCTCTGAGGCGGAGTCTTACCCGATTTAACATAGGCAAGATGAATTAAAGATTTCAACCAGGATGCCAAAGAAATGGCAGAAGCTTTCTGGCCTTTTCTAGAACCAGAAAAGATGACAAATAGACTAGAAGTCTTTCGGAAAGATTTAGTAGCTTCAACATAATATTTCAAAGCTCTAACAACATCCAAAGAATGTAACGATTTTTCCTTAGAATTCTTAGGATTAGGACATAATGAAGGAACCACGATTTCTCTACTAATGTTGTTGGAATTCACAACCTTAGGTAAAAATTCAAAAGAAGTTCGCAACACCGCCTTATCCTGATGAAAAATCAGAAAAGGAGACTCACAAGAAAGAGCAGATAATTCAGAAACTCTTCTGGCAGAAGAGATGGCCAAAAGGAACAAAACTTTCCAAGAAAGCAATTTAATGTCCAATGAATGCATAGGTTCAAACGGAGGAGCTTGAAGAGCTCCCAGAACCAAATTCAAACTCCATGGAGGAGAAATTGACTTAATGACAGGTTTTATACGAACCAAAGCTTGTACAAAACAATGAATATCAGGAAGAATAGCAATCTTTCTGTGAAAAAGAACAGAAAGAGCAGAGATTTGTCCTTTCAAGGAACTTGCGGACAAACCCTTATCTAAACCATCCTGAAGAAATTGTAATATTCTCGGAATTCTAAAAGAATACCAAGAAAAATGATGAGTAAGACACCAAGAAATATAAGTCTTCCAGACTCTATAATATATCTCTCTAGATACAGATTTACGAGCCTGTAACATAGTATCAATCACAGAGTCAGAGAAACCTCTTTGACTAAGAATCAAGCGTTCAATCTCCATACCTTTAAATTTAAGGATTTCAGATCCGGATGGAAAAAAGGACCTTGCGACAGAAGGTCTGGTCTTAACGGAAGAGTCCATGGTTGGCAAGATGCCATCCGGACAAGATCCGCATACCAAAACCTGTGAGGCCATGCCGGAGCTATTAGCAGAACAAACGAGCATTCCCTCAGAATCTTGGAGATTACTCTTGGAAGAAGAACTAGAGGCGGAAAGATATAGGCAGGATGATACTTCCAAGGAAGTGATAATGCATCCACTGCCTCCGCCTGAGGATCCCGGGATCTGGATAGATACCTGGGAAGTTTCGTGTTTAGATGAGAGGCCATCAGATCTATCTCTGGAAGCCCCCACATTTGAACAATCTGAAGAAATACCTCTGGGTGAAGAGACCATTCGCCCGGATGCAACGTTTGGCGACTGAGATAATCCGCTTCCCAATTGTCTACACCTGGGATATGAACCGCAGAGATTAGACAGGAGCTGGATTCCGCCCAAACCAAAATTCGAGATACTTCTTTCATAGCCAGAGGACTGTGAGTCCCTCCTTGATGATTGATGTATGCCACAGTTGTGACATTGTCTGTCTGAAAACAAATGAACGATTCTCTCTTCAGAAGAGGCCAAAACTGAAGAGCTCTGAAAATTGCACGGAGTTCCAAAATATTGATCGGTAATCTCACCTCCTGAGATTCCCAAACTCCCTGTGCCGTCAGAGATCCCCACACAGCTCCCCAACCTGTGAGACTTGCATCTGTTGAAATTACAGTCCAGGTCGGAAGAACAAAAGAAACCCCCTGAATTAAACGATGGTGATCTGTCCACCACGTTAGAGAGTGTCGAACAATCGGTTTTAAAGATATTAATTGATATATCTTCGTGTAATCCCTGCACCATTGGTTCAGCATACAGAGCTGAAGAGGTCGCATGTGAAAACGAGCAAAGGGGATCGCGTCCGATGCAGCAGTCATAAGACCTAGAATTTCCATGCATAAGGCTACCGAAGGGAATGATTGAGACTGAAGGTTTCGACAAGCTGTAATCAATTTTAGACGTCTCTTGTCTGTTAAAGACAGAGTCATGGACACTGAATCTATCTGGAAACCCAGAAAGGTTACCCTTGTTTGAGGAATCAAAGAACTTTTTGGTAAATTGATCCTCCAACCATGATCTTGAAGAAACAACACAAGTCGATTCGTATGAGACTCTGCTAAATGTAAAGACTGAGCAAGTACCAAGATATCGTCCAAATAAGGAAATACCACAATACCCTGTTCTCTGATTACAGACAGAAGGGCACCGAGAATCTTTGTGAAAATTCTTGGAGCTGTAGCAAGGCCAAACGGTAGAGCCACAAATTGGTAATGCTTGTCTAGAAAAGAGAATCTCAGGAACTGAAAATGATCTGGATGAATCGGAATATGCAGATATGCATCCTGTAAATCTATTGTGGACATATAATTCCCTTGCTGAACAAAAGGCAATATAGTCCTTACAGTTACCATCTTGAACGTTGGTATCCTTACATAACGATTCAATAATTTTAGATCCAGAACTGGTCTGAAGGAATTCTCCTTCTTTGGTACAATGAAGAGATTTGAATAAAACCCCATCCCCTGTTCCGGAACTGGAACTGGCATAATTACTCCAGCCAACTCTAGATCTGAAACACAATTCAGAAATGCTTGAGCTTTCACTGGATTTACTGGGACACGGGAAAGAAAAAATCTCTTTGCAGGAGGTCTCATCTTGAAACCAATTATGTACCCTTCTGAAACAATGTTCTGAATCCAAAGATTGTGAACAGAATTGATCCAAATTTCTTTGAAAAAACGTAACCTGCCCCCTACCAGCTGAACTGGAATGAGGGCCGTACCTTCATGTGAACTTAGAAGCAGGCTTTGCCTTTCTAGCAGGCTTGGATTTATTCCAGACTGGAGATGGTTTCCAAACTGAAACTGCTCCTGAGGACGAAGGATCAGGCTTTTGTTCTTTGTTGAAACAAAAGGAACGAAAACGATTGTTAGCCCTGTTTTTACCTTTAGATTTTTTATCCTGTGGTAAAAAAGTTCCTTTCCCACCAGTAACAGTTGAAATAATAGAATCCAACTGAGAACCAAATAATTTGTTTCCCTGGAAAGAAATGGAAAGTAGAGTTGATTTAGAAGCCATATCAGCATTCCAAGTCTTAAGCCATAAAGCTCTTCTGGCTAAGATAGCCAGAGACATAAACCTAACATCAACTCTAATAAAATCAAAAATGGCATCACAGATAAAATTATTAGCATGCTGGAGAAGAATAATAATATCATGAGAATCACGATTTGCTACTTGTTGCGCTAGGGTTTCCAACCAAAAAGTTGAAGCTGCAGCAACATCAGCCAATGATATAGCAGGTCTAAGAAGATTACCTGAACACAGATAAGCTTTTCTTAGAAAGGATTCAATTTTTCTATCTAAAGGATCCTTAAACGAGGTACCATCTGACGTAGGAATGGTAGTACGTTTAGCAAGGGTAGAAATAGCCCCAACAACTTTAGGGATTTTGTCCCAAAATTCTAACCTGTCAGGCGGAACAGGATATAATTGCTTAAAACGTTTAGAAGGAGTAAATGAATTACCCAATTTATCCCATTCTTTGGAAATCACTGCAGAAATAGCATTAGGAACAGGAAAAACTTCTGGAATAACCGCAGGAGCTTTAAAAACCTTATCCAAACGTATAGAATTAGTATCAAGAGGACTAGAATCCTCTATTTCTAAAGCAATTAGTACTTCTTTAAGTAAAGAGCGAATAAATTCCATCTTAAATAAATATGAAGATTTATCAGCATCAATCTCTGAGATAGAATCCTCTGAACCAGAAGAGTCCAAAGAATCAGAATGATGGAGTTCATTTAAAAATTCATCTGTAGAGAGAGAAGATTTAAAAGACTTTTTACGTTTACTAGAAGGAGAAATAACAGACAAAGCCTTCTTTATGGATTCAGAAACAAAATCTCTTATGTTATCAGGAACATTCTGCACCTTAGATGTTGAGGGAACTGCAACAGGCAATGGTACATTACTAAAGGAAATATTATCTGCTTTAACAAGTTTGTCATGACAATTATTACAAACAACAGCTGGAGGAATAGCTACCAAAAATTTACAGCAGATACACTTAGCTTTGGTAGATCCAGCAGGCAGTGATTTTCCTGTAGTATCTTCTGGCTCAGATGCAACGTGAGACATCTTGCAATATGTAAGAGAAAAAACAACATATAAAGCAAAATAGATCAAATTCCTTATAAGACAGTTTCAGGAATGGGAAAGAATGCCAAATATCAAGCTTCTAGCAACCAGAAGCAAATGAAAAATGAGACTGAAATAATGTGGAGACAAAAGCGACGCCCCAAATAAGACGCCCACATTATTTGGCGCCTAAATGCTTTTGGCGCCAAAAATGATGCCACATCCGGAACGCCGACATTTTTGGCGCAAAATAACGTCAAAAAATGACGTAACTTCCGGCGACACGTATGACGCCGGAAACGGAAAAGAATTTTTGCGCCAAAAAAGTCCGCGCCAAGAATGACGCAATAAAATGAAGCATTTTCAGCCCCCGCGAGCCTAACAGCCCACAGGGAAAAAAGTCAAATTTTTGAGGTAAGAAAAATATGATAATTCAATGCATAATCCCAAATATGAAACTGACTGTCTGAAAATAAGGAAAGTTGAACATTCTGAGTCAAGGCAAATAAATGTTTGAATACATATATTTAGAACTTTATAAATAAAGTGCCCAACCATAGCTTAGAGTGTCACAGAAAATAAGACTTACTTACCCCAGGACACTCATCTACATGTTTGTAGAAAGCCAAACCAGTACTGAAACGAGAATCAGTAGAGGTAATGGTAAATATAAGAGTATATCGTCGATCTGAAAAGGGAGGTAAGAGATGAATCTCTACGACCGATAACAGAGAACCTTATGAAATAGACCCCGTAGAAGGAGATCACTGCATTCAATAGGCAATACTCTCTTCACATCCCTCTGACATTCACTGCACGCTGAGAGGAAAACCGGGCTCCAACTTGCTGCGGAGCGCATATCAACGTAGAATCTAGCACAAACTTACTTCACCACCTCCCTTGGAGGCAAAGTTTGTAAAACTGATTTGTGGGTGTGGTGAGGGGTGTATTTATAGGCATTTTAAGGTTTGGGAAACTTTGCCCCTCCTGGTAGGAATGTATATCCCATACGTCACTAGCTCATGGACTCTTGTTAATTACATGAAAGAAATATGTGTTGGAGTAAATGTCAGCGTACTTTCACCTGACTGCCCTCTAGGCTCGGCAATCCATTAGACCCATCTGCGATACCTCTAGTCCCTGGGTAACCGCAAGGAGAGCTGAGTCAGTGAGTCCGTGGTGCATATCTAAAGCGCTGCAATCATGGGCTCGGGTGCGCTGGGCACCGCAAATGGGCGACCAGACAAGTGGCTCCTGCTTGTTCCCACTCACAGTATATCCCCCAGAGGACGGGAGCTCTAGACCTTGTGGCACAGTATATCCCCCAGAGTCACAAAACTTTTCGCTGAAATCAATACCGGTCACATAAGGGGCCCCCTGGGAGGCTTGGTTTGCTGTGAGGTTGGATATGGATCCCCTATCTCTGTCAGGTCAACCAACGATGTTTCTGGATCATTCCGGCTTGATGAAGTTGGGGCCCTCCCTTCTACCTCCTCGCCGAGTGCCGTCTGAGGTAATAGAGTGGCTGGTAAAGCTCCCTTGTCTTTTGGCAGGAAAGCTGGAACTGCCTCAACTCTAGTAATGGTTAGTAGATTGTTAAAATTCTCATCGAGCTTGTGCTTAAGATCCCCGAGTAGGGCATGAAGAATTGAAGATAAGTCCTCCATTATAATAATCTTCAGTTTAATTAGTACAGCAGTTGGTGTGAACCTGCTTAACCCAGGTTACCGGGGGAGGGTGCCAAGATCTGAAGGGATAACCGCCTGCTGAGATCTTGCTAGTCCAGAACAAAGCTTGTAGGTCATTAAAGCAGCTGAGATTGAAGTGTCTGGTACACCGGCGCCTAGTGTACCTTTAGCAATAATAGTTTAGAATGGATGCTGCTAGTGTCTCGAGATAGGCGACAGATATCCTAGACATCGCTGTGACATTCCATTTTTGCAGCCATTACTGTCACTGCCTGGACATGCCCCCTTTTCCTTTCTCATTTTTAAATTTTCTTTCCCCTTACCTTCATTTTGTAGCCCTCTCCCCTTTCCTCAACCCACCCCAATATTGTAGGAAATTCAAACTGTTTAATTGCTGTTATAGATCTTGTCCACAACTCAATGCTACATATCACTGAACAGTAAAAAGGAAATTGATATTGCTGATATAACCGTATTGAGCTGTGAATGTTATGTTGAATCTCCATTTAAAATAAAAATTTAAATGTACTAAATAAGGCCCCATGAGAAAAAAAAAATTGCCAGTATGGAGACAAATCACACAATATTTTTTTTTAAACGCATACTGAAGAATTAACTTGTTTTAAATGGGCATTATTATGCAAAAAAGGCATGCCCCAATTCCTTAGAACATGTAATTTTTTCACTACCAACCAATGGATGTCTACATGTATAACCCCAATATACACATAATTAAAGTACTCAGGAACTAGTGAGCCAATCACAGGTCAGCAGTGCTAAAATTTACATGTTGTATGTAATTTTAACAATGTGCCTATATAAAATGCTACATAAATTATACCATTTCCTGAAAGACAAAATATTTTGTTGATTACCTCGTTCCTTAATTGGTTTAGAGCCTGTTTCAAGTTATCTGTTGTGCTCTGGTCATTTTTATAGAACTCTGCCACTGCTGTATTCAGAACTATTTTGTAATCATCTTTGTTGATTTCTTTCAATTCCACCAGGTGCTGTAGACACGCATCATAATTTGCTGCCTGTAAAATGGTAATTTAAAAAGTAAAGACACAAACTCCAAAACGTAAAGAAACGCACTACCTCATCAAGTTCTTTGTTTAAATGAGAGACTGTATAAATCATAAAATAACTGTGGAACAAATTTGCTTTTTATATTGTTCTTAAATATTTTGTAGCACTAATGCTTTTAACCCTCACATTTATATACACATATATATTATGTTTTATTTGTATACTTTATAACTATAATAATCATAACAGCAACCATGTTTGCATTATTTTTTATGTTCCAATGATATAATAAATATATTGCAATAATAAAACCAAACAATTTAACCCCTTAATGACCGAGGACGTGCAGGGTACGTCCTCAAAAAAAAGGCAGTTAATGCCTGAGGACGTACCCTGCACGTCCTCTGTGTGGAAAGCAGCTGGAAGCGATCCTGATCGCTTGCAGCTGCTTTCCGGTTATTGCAGTGATGCCTCGATATGGAGGCATCCTGCAATAACCTTACATGGCCTTCCGGTGCAGAGAGAGCCACTCTGTGGCCCTCTCTGCACCGGACATCGATGGCCGGTATCGTTGGTGGGTGGGAGCCGGCTTGGGAGGCGGGTGGGCGGCCATCGGTGGGTGCCGTGAAGTCAAGGGGGGCGGGATCGGGGGCGGGAACGTTAGGGGGCGCGCGCGGGCGCGCGCGCGTGCACGGAGGGTGGCGGGCGGGCGCGTGCACGGGCGGGAGCGGGTGGGAACCGCTACACTACGGCAAATATATTTAATAAAAAATACCAAAATCTTGTTTGTGCAAAAGCACAAAAAGAGATCGTGGAGGGGTGGGGGTTGGTTTGGTGTGGGGGGAAGCTACACTACAGAAAAAATTAGTAAAAATTTAAAAAAAGCATGTTTTTCTTCTAAACTGGGTACTGGCAGACAGCTGCCAGTACCCAAGATGGCGCAGATTAAGTTAGAGTGGGAGGGTTATAGAGCTGTTTGGGGGGGGATCAGTGAGGTTAGGGGATAAGGGGGGATAGTACACAGCAGCATATGTAAATATGCCTTTTTAAAAACACACAAAAAAACCAAATATAGCTTTTATTTTAGTACTGGCAGACTTTCTGCCAGTACTTAAGATGGCGGGGACAATTGTGGGGTGGGGGAGGGAAGAGAGCTGTTTGGGAGGGATCAGGGGGTCTGATGTTTCAGGTGGGAGGCTGAGCTCTACTCTAAATGTGATATTAACCCTGCAAGCTCCCTACAAGCTACCTAATTAACCCCTTCACTGCTAGCTATAATACACGTGTGATGCGCAGCGGCATTTAGCGGCCTTCTAAATACCAAAAAGCAACGCCAAAGCCATATATGTCTGCTATTTCTGAACAAAGGGGATCCCAGAGAAGCATTTACAACCATTTGTGCCATAACTGCACAAGCTGTTTGTAAATGATTTCAGTGAGAAACCTAAAATTGTGAAAAATGTTACGTTTTTTTTAATTTGATCGCATTTGGCGGTGAAATGGTGGCATGAAATATACAAAAATGGGCCTAGATCAATACTTTGGGATGTCTACTAAAAAAAAATATATATATGTCAATAGATATTCAGAGATTCTTGAAAGATATTAGTGTTCTAATGTAACTAGCGCTAATTTTGAAAAAAAATGGTTTGGAAATAGCAAAGTGCTATTTGTATTTATTGCCCTATAACTGGCAAAAAAAGTAAAGAACATGTAAACATTGGGTATTTCTAAACTCAGGACAAAATTTAGAAACTATTTAGCATGGGTGTTTTTTGGTGGTTGTAGATGTGTAACAGATTTTGGGGGTCAAAGTTAGAAAAAGTGTATTTTTTTTCAATTTTTCCTCATATTTTATATTTTTTTTATAGTAAATTATAAGATATGATGAAAATAATGGTATCTTTAGAAAGTCCATTTAATGGCGAGAAAAACGGTATATAATATGTGGGGGTACGGTAAATGAGTAAGAGGAAAATTACAGCTAAACACAAACACCGCAAAAATGTAAAAATAGCCTTGGTCCCAAACGGACAGAAAATGGAAAAGTGCTGTGGTCATTAAGGGGTTAAAAAGGACATGAAACCGAAAGATAAACTTTTATGATACAAGAGCAAAAAAAAAATCAATTTACAAATTTGATTTGTTCTTTTGGTATTCTTTATTGAAGAGCTAGGTAGGCTCAGGAGCGTAAAAGGCAGTAGTTTTGCAATACTGCTGCCATGAAATGCTCAACAAATGTATAAAACACAGGATAGTTACACGGCAAAAGTGCTGCATCAATGTTTGTAAATTGTTTTAACACTTTTGAGCACTAAATGACAAAAACATAATTTATTTAAGAACTTACCTGATAAATTCATTTCTTTCATTTGAGTTTTCCCAAACCTCAAAGTCTATAAATACCCCACCCACCTCACTCATATCTCAGTTTAGCGTATAGCGAAGAAGTGAGGTGTAAAAAAAAGAATTTAAAAAAAAAAGCCATAAAAAAGGAACAGGAAAAAAGATGTGCACTGTTAAAAACAACCCATAATAGGGAGAGGACCTTGTGGACTCTCGCCACCATGAATTAAATGAATTTATTAGGTAAGTTCTTACATAAATTATGTTTTCTTTCATATAGGTGGCGAGAGTCCACGATTTGTTACATATGGGATATAATACTCAAGATGTTGAACACCGCGAGTAACAAAAATAAAAATGGAGGGATCAAATATAAAACAGCTTTTTTGGCTGAAAATAATATCCAAAATAAAGTCTTTTAATAACTAAAAAAACCTGAAGACGTTTTTTTTATAGGCAACAGAATAAACGAGCGACCACTGCCTGAAGAACCTTTCTACCAAAAGCTGCTTCTAAAGAGGCAAAAACATCAAAATAGTAAAATTTGGTAAAAGTATGCAAAGAAGACCAAGTGGCTGCTTTACATATTTGATCAACTGAAGCCCCATTCTTGTAGACTGATCTTTTAGAGTGAGCTTCCAAATAAGCTTTGTGAATCAGAAGATTTAACCAAGATGCTAAAGAAAAGCAGAAGCTTTCTGACCATTCCGTGAACCAGTAAAATTGACAAGCAAACTAGAAGCCTTTCTGGAATCCTTAGTGGCAGCAACATAATATTTCAAAGCTCTGACAACATCCAAAGAATGTAAACATTTTTCTGCATCATTTTTAGGATTAGGACACAAAGAGGGAACAACAAATGTTCATGTTAATGTTGTTATAATTAACAACCTTTGTCAGAATATTAAAAAAGTCTGCAAAACTGCTTTATATTGATGAAAAATCAAATAAGGTGTTTCACAGGAAAGGGCGGATAATTCTGAAACTCTTCTAGCAGAAGAGATAGCTAAAAGAAACAGAACTTTCCAAGAAAGTAGTTTAATATCTAAAGAATGTGTAGGCTCAAATGGAGGAGCCTGTAAAACTAGATTGAGACTCCATGGAGTAGAGATAGATGTAATTACAGGTTTTATTCTAGATAAAGCCTGAACAAAACAATGAATGTCTGGCAGATAAGCAATCTTTCGGTGAAACATGACAGAAAGGGCAGAGATCTGTCCTTTCAAAGTACTGGCAGATAAGTCCTTATATAAACCATCTTAAATAAACTGAAGAATTCTAAATGTATGCCAAGAAAAATTATGAGTGGAACACCAGGAGATATAAGTTTTCCAAACCTTAAAATAAATTTTCCCGGAAAAAGTTTTTTTTGCTTGTATCATAGTATTAATTACAGAGTCTGAAAAACCTCTGTGACTGAGAACTAGGCGTTCAATCTCCACGCCATGAAGTTCAGAGATTTTAAGTCTGGATGAAAGAAGGGACCTTGAGACAGAAAGTCTGGTCTTAGAGGAAGATGCCATGGCGGGTAACTGGACATCCGAACTAAATCTGCATACCAGATCCTGTGAGGCCATGCAAGGCTATCAGAAGTACAGATGATTGTTCTTTGAAATCACTCTGGGTAGTAGAACTAGAGTAAATATATAAGCATATTGGAATGACCAAGGGACTGCTAGAGCATCCGTCATAACAGCTTGAGGATCCCTTGACCTTGCAATGTAACTGAAGTTTCTTGTTCAGATGAGAGGCCATTAGATCTATTTGTGGAAGACCCCAGATCTGAACAATTTGTGAGAATACATTCTGATGGATGAGATAATCTGCATCCCAGTTGTCCACACCTGGGATGTGAATTGCAGTGATGAGACAGGAATTGGTTTCTGTCCAAGAAAATATCCTAGATACTTCTTTCATGGCTAGGTAACTGAGTTCCACCTTGATGATTGACATATGCAACTGTTGTGATATTGTCTGTTTAAAAAAAAAGGTAAGGTTTGTTTTTCAAAAGAGGCCAAGCTTGAAAAGCTTTAAAAAAAAAAAAATAACACTGAGTTCTAAGATATTGATTGGAATTTTTGTTTCCTGAATATTCCAAACTCCCTGTGCAGTCCAGGACCCCCATACTGCTCCCCAACCGGTAAGACTTGCATCTGTTGTAATCATAGACCAGGTAGGGCGAACAAAGGAGGCCCCCTGAAGAAATTGGTGGTCAAGCCCCCATGTCAGAGAAAAACGAGTGTTGGGATCCAAGAATATTAGTTGTGATATTCGAATATAATCCTTGCACCGTTGGCATAGCATGCAAAGTTGAAGATGCCTCATATGAAAATGAGCAAAGGGGATTGCGTCCGATGCTGCAATCATTAGCCCTAACACCTTCATGCACATAGTCACTGAAGGGTATAAGAGATTAAAGGTTCAGAAAAGCTGAAACTAACTTTATTTGTCTCTTTTCTGTTAGAGAAAGAGTCATGGACACAGTCTATTTGGAAACCCAAATAAGTGACCTTTGTCTGAGGACTCAAGAAACTCTTTAGAAAATTGATCCTCCAACCATGATTTTGAAGAAACAACAATAGTTGAGTTGTGTGAGATTCTGCTAAATGAAAAGATTGAGCTAGAACCAAGATATCGTCCAAATAAGGATACACTGCAATACCCTGCTCTCCGATTACAGATAGAAGGGCACCGAGAATCTTTGAAAATATTCTTGGTGCTATTGCTAGGCCAAACTGAAAATGCTTTTCTAGAAAAGAGAATCTCAGAAATTGAAAATGGTCTGGATGAATAGGGATGTGAAGATAAGAATCCTGTAAGTCTATTGTAGACATATAATGACCTTGCTGAACAAAAAGGTAGAATAGTCCTTATAGTTTCCATCTTGAAAGTTGGAATTCTTACAAATGTGTTAAGTGTTTTCCGATCCAAGATTGGTCTGAAGTAATTCTCCTTCTTTGGTACAATGAATAGATTTGATTAAAAACCCTTTCTTTGTTCCTGTAGAGGAACTGGGACAATCACTCCCATAATTTCTAGATGTGAGACGTTAGAAAAGCCTGACTTTTAATGGATGTTTTGGGGATTTGATTTTGAAACTTATTCAATATACCTGAGAAATTATATTCTGAATCCAGGGATTTTGGACAGATTCTGACCAAATTTCTGAAAAAGTTTTAATCTGCCCCCTACCAGGAGAATTGGATTTGGGGCCACACCTTCATGCTGTTTTCTGGACAGGATTAGGTTTCTTGAATTGTTTAGGTTTATTACAATTAGACGACGGCCTCCAATTAGAGCCAGGGGCTTTTAGAGAGGGGGGAAAGCTTCTGATCTTTGTTGCGAAAAGGGTGAAAACTATTTGGAGCCCTGAATTTCCCTTTAGATCTATAATCTTGAGGCATAAAGACCGACTTACCTTCAGTAATAGAAGAAATGATAGAATCTAATTGTAAACCCTGAAAAGAGATAGCAATCTCATTTTAGACACCATATCAGCATTCCAAGATTTAAGCCATAAAAGCTCTTCTTGAAAGAACAGCTAAGGACATAGTTTTAACATTGATTTTGATAATGTCAAATACTGTATCGCAAATAAAAAGATTTGCCTCTTGTAGTAAATGAAGAATATTACAACATTCTGGGTCTGAAGAAAATTGCTGAGCAAGATTAGAAAGCCAAAAAGTAGAGGCTGCAGCTACATCAGCAATAGATATAGCAGGCCTAAGGACATAACCAGCATGTAATTAAGATCTTCTTAAAAAAAAAGATTCAAGCTTCCTATCTAAAGAATCTTTGAAAGAAGTACTATCCTCTAAGGGAAGAGTAATACGTTTAGCCAGAGAATAAATAGCCCTGTCTAATTTAGGGATAGTCTCTCATAGCTCTAAATTAGCAACAGGTAAAGGATACAATTTTTTAAACCTAGAAGAAGGGTAAAAGAAGTAGCAGGTTTAGATCATTCTTTAGAAATAATATTAGAGACTGCGTTAGGATTAGGAACAGAAAATATTTCTGGAATAACAATGTTAGACTTAAAAAAAAGAATAACTTGTTACAAGGAATATACTCAGAAGTTTTAACTACCTCAATTCCTAAAGTGACTAGAACTTATTTTAAAAGAGAACGAATATGTTCAAATTTTAAACAAAAAAGATTTATCTTGTTCAGTATCAGATGAGGGAGCCTCAGTATCAGAGGAATCATCATCATCATCAAGAGAAGATACGTCCGTATTAGTGTGATCAGAACATACATTACTAGATAAGGGTAGAACATGGGCTGATCTTACACTTATTTGAAGGCGGGATTTCAGTCAGAGCCTTCTGAATTGAAGTAGGAATAAAGGTCTTCATTGTTGGTGGTACGCCATCTGCATCCCTCTGTGAATGTGGAATAGAAGGAGTAGTTGAAACCATAGATACATCATTAGGACATGATAAAAAACACTATACACGAGTCACACAAATTTGCTGAAGATGGCACTGCAGAAGTTTTACAAAACACACACTTAGCTTTGGTAGAAATGTGTTCAACAGACTCTGGTCCTATGGTAATTTCAGGGACAGAAGCAGAAAGTTCCATTATGGCATAGAAAAACAGTAAAAAAAAAAAAAAAAAAAAAAAAAAAAAAAATTGTAAAAATAATTACAAACTTTTAGATAAAAATTCCTTCGCTTAAAAGAGCTTTGAGGATTGGAAAAGTATTTGCAAAAATAAATAACAGTTATTAAAACAATTATTCATAGAGCTTCAAATATATATATGAAGAGAAACAACATAAAGCCACTATATTAAATTGAGGCATCTAATATATGCACAGGGCAAATATTTAAACAGAAAAAGGGTGCCAAAATCAGCAGCAAAAAAATGCGCCAAAAAACAGCACATCATGACGTCATAGGGGGCGGGTAAGAAAAGAGCCGCTACACGGCGGTGCTCTCCCATAGCCCTTAGAAGCAGTAATACAAAAATACAGCATCGCTATTTACAAAGCTCTATCAATCCTCTAAAGCGCATCAAGTGGAAATAAAACACTGTCCCTGGGCTTCAAAATATAAAGCAAATAAACTTCTGTTAAAAAGTGCCCAAAATAGCTAGGAGTGTCTTAAAAGAAATTATACTAACCATAGTTGTGGCACACACTTGTTCACTGAATTGCAGACAAGCCAAACCAGTGCTGAAACATATCAGCAGAGGTACAAATAGGGGAGTATATGTTGAACTGCAAAGGGAGACAAGAGATTAATCTCTGCACCCGGTTTGAAGGTAGCCTATTTAAAAAAGGTTTTAAAAGAGGTAAAAACATGGCAACCGTAGGCAAACTCCCCTTACTTCCCTCTTACAAACATAGCACTCTGAAGGGAAAAAAACAACGGACTTTAATATACACTGAAGCACATCATACTTTGAACCACCTCCAAAGGAGGCAACGTTTAAACTAAACTGAGATATGAGTGAGGTGGGTGGGGTATTTATAGGCTTTGAAGTTTGGGAAACTTTGCCTCCGCCTAGTGGGAATGTATATCCCATATGTAACAAATCGTGGACTCTCGCCACCTATATGAAAGAAATATATGTATAGCATCGATAAAAACACTGCTGCTTTATAGTACATCAGACATAAGCATACTCCTGAGCCTTCCTAGGTATGCTCTTCAACAATGGATAACAAAAAAAAAACAAAAGAAAATTGGAAACATTGTTTTCAAATTGCATGCTCTTATGAAAGGTTTGTTGTGTCTTTCATGTCCCTTTAAACACACAGGTAATGAAGGAAACACTTCAATTTAAGAAAGCGAACCACAAGAAAGCCAAGAAATTGAAGGTCTGAACAATGAGCTTACTGTGAAAGCCTGTAGAGCACTTCTAGACAATTCCTTTTCCTGGTCAGATATACCAGAGCAGTTAGCCGAACTCTCATTCTTTTCAGTACTCTGTTCTGTATATGGAACAAAATGCAGTTATAATCATGATTAACATTAAGGCTTAACATATAGTGCAATATTGTGATACAACAAGATTCATTATTTTACAAAGGGTAATTGTTCAATCTATAATGATTCTATGGGAAAATTACTTTCCAAATGTCTACCAATTATTTTAAAAAATAAATAAATATGCAAATATACACAAATCTTATATAAAAAAAATGTTCAATAACTAGTACAAAATGACACATCACAGAGACTTTGTACAAATTATATGAATATAACAAAAAGCATAGCTTTTATGAGCCTAAACTATCTAATGCCTACATACTGAGGGGGTGGGGACTGTGTACCTGAGTTTAATTTATTTTTGGTTGTATGGTTGTTTAAATATTTTCAAGTAATATTACTTACAACTCAAGATTTAGTTGAACTATTAGGCAATCATAAAATTTAAGTGAAAGTCAATCCTAGCGTTGTACAAACGCTAGGATTGACTATTGAAACAAATAAAGGGCACTTTCATTCATGAAGTATAAGATACTTCATGTAGAAAGCTCCTTTATTTTTTTTCAATTGATCACCGTTTTTACCTGGTACAGCAACCCACGGCTAAAACAACTTTGGCTAAGAGGTGACGTTTTCACCTCTTAGCCAATAGCCGTGCGGTAAATCTGGCTCCCATGGGCGCCAAGCTGGATTTACCGCACGGCTATTGGCTAAGGAGGTGAAAACGTCACCTCTTAGCAAAAAATATTTTTTTAGCCGTGGGCTGTTGTAGCAGCTAAAAACGGCGATCGATTGAATCAAATAAAGGAGCTTTCTACATGAAGTCTCTTATACTTCATGAATGAAAGTGCCCTTTATTTGTTTCAATATAAAAATCATAGAGTTTGCATAACACTAGGATTGACTTTCACTTTAATGGAGTGTTTTTTGTTCTAATGTTAAATGAGTCAGAGAATGTGTATGGTGCATGCTACAATGCCTATATTGATAGGTTGGGGTGGCAGAAATTATCTAGCACAACAAATTCTAAAATGTTGGTACGCTATTTCACATGATATTTAGTTACTTATATAGGTGCCATACACACAACTGATTTGTATTGTTTGTAACAGAGAAGTTACAGTAGTATTAGTTACAACATTATGTTGCTAAATAAAAATTCTTACAAATATAAATGCAAAAATTAAGAAATAAAATATGAAACTGTGTCAATGTCATAATTTTTAAGTAGTCTTAAAAATGAGCTTACAAATGTTAAAGAGGGCACTTTATAAAAATAACTTGCATACTGTGTATGGGTGTTCTAAGAGTTAAAGAAATATTCAAAAGTTGTTTTCACAAACAGTGTATACCACGCATTAAATATGCATTTATATAAACTACAACCCTTTTAAATACCAAACCGTAAAATAAAACATCAAAGCTTACAAATAAAGACGACATAGCTTAAAATGTGTTTATAGGGACAAATAACTCAAAATGTTCCTATTGCATATATGAAAGAGCATCAATTATGTTAAAGGGACAGTCAAGTCCAAATAAAAAAAACTTTCATGATTCAGGTAGGGCATGTAATTTTAAACAACTTTCCAATTTACTTTATCATCAATTTTGCTTAATTCTCTTGGTATTCTTAGTAAAAAGCTAAACCTAGGAGGTTCATATGCTAATTTCTTAGATATTGAATGCCACCTCTAAACTGAAAGCATTTTGACAGTTTTTCCCCACTAGAGTGCATTAGTTCATGTGTTTCACATAGATAACATTGAGCTCATGCACGTGAAGTTACCCTGGAGTGAGCACTGATTGGTTACAATGCAAGTCTGTCAAAAGAACTGAAATAAGGGGGCAGTCTGCAGAGGCTTAGACAAGGTTATTACAGAGGGAAAAAAGTATTTATAACAACTGTGTTGGTTATGCAAAACTGGGGAATGGGTAATAAAGGGATTATCTTTTTAAACAACAAAAATTCTGGTGTTGACTGTCCCTTTAAAAATATTTTTGCATGAAAAAGGTTACCTCCTGCTTTGTCTGCAGCCATGTGTATCTTCTTGTTCGGCGCTGAAGTTTCAGCTTTGCTTTATATATGGGTACAAACTTCAAGTGCTATTCAGCACAATTCGTCTTTAAAGACGCACTTTCCAACCCTGCAGATAAAATTATTCATACGTGTAAAAGGATGCATACCAGAAGGAAAACACAATATGTAGAGGATAAGGACTTCTATTACTTAATATACATTAAAGGAATATACAAGTGCAAAAAGAAAATTCTCTATTGTGTTACATTTTATTAATGCACTGTTGCTTGTATATAACCGTGTGCTTTCCCTCTGAAAAGAGCAGCAATGCGCTAGTGGGAGCTAGCTGAAGAGACAAATGTATGTATCCACCAACCACCATCTGCTGCTTGCTACCGAGTAGGTTTATAAATTGTGGCAGGTGCTGTATGTTTAATCACAGCAAAGGGATTAAACACATTATTTGAATTGCAATGCATTACTGGGAGCTAGCTGAACACATATAGTGTCGCCCCAAACAACAGCTGCCGTCTTTGATTGAGTAAGTGTATAATCTGGGGCAGGTAAAGTGTTTATTTTTGTTTTAAAACAGCTCATGGAGCTGAGAAATGTGTCACTTGTTTTTAATTTAACTTACCAGTAAATGGCTTTATTAACAGTGACCTGCTTGTGCCATTTATGCTACTTTTGAGCTACCACTGTTATTGCCATGAGTTGCACTACATATAAATTCCTGATACCTGTTCGCCAGATTAGCAGCTAGTATATACTTACTAGCATCTGCAGGTGTGCTATGGTTGTGAGAAGTTCTTTGTCTGGCACTGACTTATTTCTAAATGGATCACGCTACGTGGCACCCCTTTGTTTATTCCAATTTTAGAAAAGTTTCTCCAGAAGGTCTGTTTCACTTCTTCATCAAGACTAGTTGTTAGATGGAACTTTAATTGGTGACCTGCGTAATTATTACAGCTATATCAAGATCAATTCATGTTGTGGGTTCAGTTATAGAGTCTAGAGTCTCATATAATTTGTTAAATTAGAGTTTGATAGAGCAGCCCCATATTAATTCTCCCTGATTAGTGAAATTGGGATTATGTCTAGATAAACACATTACACTGACAAGTAAACTTATAACTAAAATATCTATATTAATAATGTTTGCTATAACTTTTGTTTTTAGGGAAAAAGTTGCTTTAAAATCTAGCCATTAAACCCTACAAATCTATCAGAGCAAACCTTACTCATCTCCAAAATAAATAAAACAGCTATCCTATCAATTAAAAATAGTTTCCAAAATATCATGTCCATTGATATATAACAAAACATTCAGGTCTTTATTATTACAACTCTAAATCTTATATCGTGAAATACAACATTATTATCTGTTTACTCATATATATATACTGTATATTGAAACAATGTTTCCCTTAACATTTCATTAATTATTCCTTCTACTGTAATATTTTTGAAACATTTTCAAGTAACATTACTTACACCTCAATATTTAAACTTTTAAGCAGTCATAAAATTAAGGGTGTTTTTTGTTGTATTGTGAGATGTTAAATGAGTCGGAGATAAACATTGTGAATGGCGTATGCTGCAATGTCCTTATGGATAAAAATAGTTTAATACATCAGACGATTCATTTAGAGAAAAAAAACATACGGGCTACAGACTTATCTGGTTATAACATACCTAACCAAAAATAAATATATACAGATCTATTAACAATCGCCTCTTTAGCCCATCTGAAGCTATACGTCTATTTCTAATAGTTTCTTGTAACCGCCGTGCTAACAAATCCTTAGCACTAGTCAGCTGTCCCGATCCCAATCATCAATCCGGATGCTTTCACCAGCAATTTTGCAGTGTATTTGAGCACAACCCCTTTTCTCTAATAGCTGATCTACAGCGATAATTTGTATCTTCTCTTTACGAGCTCCCCGAATTTTCATACAACAGTAACTCACCGGTGACAGAAGCTACCGATCAACCACTCTAAACACAACACTACGCCTGCGCGTTGACCTCTCCCAGTGACGCATTATTCTGGAGACATCATCCGTAGGATGTGAACGTCACAACCATGAGCCTGCAACCAACTTTTCTTTTTTTTTTTTCTAAACTTTATCATTAACTAACAAAATGTATATGTTGTCTTTATAAAATTTGTTAACGGATTCTGTGCACCTGATTCTTTGGTTGTTGTTTTTTTATTAGTTGGATTTTACCAATCTCCATATGTGTAATATGATACTATAGTTAAGGTTCAAATGAGAATTGAGAGATAAACGTTAACGTTGTGTCCAGACACAGAACATGTAATTTTAAGAGAGGTTTGTTTATTTCTATTTTCGAATTTACTTAGTTTTCTTTGTTTAAAGGGACAGTCTAAAATCGTTATTGTTTAAAGGGAAACATTGAAATACACATATAAATTACTTATTTGAATAGAAACATATTTGCAATATGTATTGGAAAAATGTTTTTAGTAAAAGTTATCACTGTTTTCGTGTTAAGATTTTTCTCTGCATTTGAAGCAAAGATATTAGATATTCTCAGTAAACCCGCATTTTAAATACTGCAGCAGCTCAGGACACCATTGGGGCTTGTATCATGTCAGCAATTAACAAATTGAGTAATTACCAGATGGTACAAGCATATTAGGTTCTCTGGGCAAATGCTGTGTTTAAAATGCTGGTGCACGGTGCATTCTTAAATACACTTGAAACATCTATAGCTTTTACTAGAAGCATTATTATAAAAATGCTTCTATTCAAAACTGAAATGCATCCATGTGGATTAAAATTTTGGGTGCAATGTCCTTTTAAAAAGATAGTCTGCCAGTATGAAGTTTTAGTCCTTTTTATTTTTTTTTATAATTATTTTTATTTTCTACAGTGTAGGATTACCGCCTTATTTTCCCACCTCCCTGATCCCTCCCAAAAAGCTCTCTAACAAGTTTCCAGCATCTTAGGTACTTGCAGCTGTCTGCCATTACCCAGTTTTCTATCCATTTTATTTAATATATATAAAAAATAGCTGCCCCCCACCTCATTTACTCTAACTCCCCCTCCAAAATCTTTTACCCTATCATCTATCCCCACCTCTACACTCTAGGAACTCTCTCCCTCCTGCTCTCAGCATTTATTTTTTCTGTAGTGTAGCGGTCCCACCTCTCTTCCCCGTACAGCGATGGGCCGCCCACCCGCCTCCCACACCTTGGCCAATTTTGTTTGTTTAGTGCATTTATTTTGCCATTGTCTATATAAACAGTGATCGTTCATAGAGCTAGTATGCCTGTACTTTGACCACAATGAATCCTGAAACTAGTACATTTGAATGAGGTCAGCTGTGATCCAATTCAAACGTGCTCCTTTTACTCTCACCTTACGCAGCGGGACATGCAAATTCCAAACTTGTAGGAGTTCAGACTGAAAGAATTAAACTGCAGAGTCTAAATCTGGAATTAGGTTTAAAGGGACACTATACCCAAAAATTTTCTTTCGTGATTAAGGTAGAGAATATTATTTTAAACAGCATTCCAATTTACTTCTATTACCTAATTTGCTTTATTCTTTAGATATACTTTAATGAAGAAATAGCAATGCACACAGTGAACCAATCACAGGAGGCATCTATGTGCAGCTACCAATCAGCAGCTACTAAGCATATCTAGATATGCTTTTCAGCAAAGAATATCAAGAGAATGAAGCAAAATAGATAATAGAAGTAAATTAGAAAGTTGTTTATAATTGTATGCTCTTTCTAAATCATGGAAGAAAAAATTTGGGTTTCATGTCCCTTTAATCTGTGCCAGGGGAGGTTCTTGATGTCATTTGGAAATGATTGAAGATTACATTTTTTGAAGGACCTGGTGATTTTAACCTTGGGAGAGGATTTAGTTGCCTTTATTTTGCGCACGCAGTACACTAAGCAGTCATCACTGAAATTGTTTGGGAGAACACCTGCCTCCTGGATTCGGTCAGGAGAAGTGGAGAGAATCCAATCGAGCAGGGTGTGATTATGGCTTTTGATGTTTATGTGAGTTGGGGAGGAGATTAATTGCATTAGCTTCAAAGATTTAAACAGTGAGCGACAACTGTTATTTTTCGGATTCAGCCAATCAATATTAAAATCTCCAAAAACCAAAATGTCACTTTTTAGGTTTTGAGCTATGGTTTCACTAAGGAGATGTGCTATGTCAGAAAGGGAATGCACAGGGGAGCTAGGTGGGTGGTAGATTCCTGCAACAATAATTGATTTACTGCACAGGATATCAATTGTGCCAGAAAGGAAATCAAAGGTGGCAGGAGAGCTAGATTTTTGTAAGGGGGTGTACTTTGTGGAATTGTCAACATAAATTACAATGCCGCCTCCTCTCTTTGCTCTGTCATTTCTATGGCACAGGGGCGTATTATGGCCTAGGCCAACAAGGCCGGTGCCTAGGTCAGCAGATTTGGGAGGGGCAACACATCTGCCCTATCATCTCTCTAAAAGCCAGCACACAGTACAGTGAGCGATAAAGTGCAGGCTTTTACAGAGAATACAAGGCACGTGCACTGATACTTTACAGGCAGTGCTCCTTTAAACCGTTGCTTCATTTAGAGCTGCTGGCATTTTTGCAGTGGAAGCGTTCTTGGTGAGAAACTTGCCCGGGGATATGCTTACAAGGTGAGGCTGGAGAAGACCTTGTGCCGATATGCTGCCTCCCCTTGTCAGCTGTGGTGGATCAGGGAGCGCAGTGCTTATTGCAGGTCTTAGTTACTAACAGACTAGATGCGTCTGTGCACTGCTTAGATCAGCTTGTGATGTCTCATCATAAACTCTCAGCACTAATGTATGTTAGCTACTAATAGCTAGTTTTCTCTGCATTCATAAACCCACGGAGTAAATAGTAAACGGACACTTAAAACGTTTCATTACTTGAATGATGGTAATTACTGTATGTTGTTGCATGTAAAGGGCAGTGATAGTTTTCAAAGTGTATTCTATCTCTCCCTTCTTTCCCTTTCTCCCTCCCTTCCTCAACTCCCTCCCTCAACTCTCTCCCTTATTTCTTTCTTTCCCTCCCTTCCTTCCTCCCTCCCTTCTTTCTCTCAACTCCCTCCTTTGCTCCCTTCTATCACTTTTTTTCCCTCCCTTCTTTCCCTCCCCAATTTTCTCCTCTCCCTACCCACTTTTCTTTTCTCCCTCCCTTCCTTCTTTCCTTTCCCTCCCTTTTCTCCCCTCCCCTTCTTTTCTCTCCCTTCTCTCAGGGAATAAATGGTATGAGATGCTTGCAATTCAACCCACCTGTATGCAAGTGTTTTGCTAGCCATTTTCTTTTGAATTGTTATGAAAAAAAAAATGAAAAGAAAAAACATTTTACACATGTTTGTTTTGGGGTTTTTTTTGGTGGGGGCAGCAGAATTTTAAATGCCTAGGGCAGCACAAAACTTAAATACCCCCCTGCAGGGGCGTATTAAGACATAGGCCAACGAGGCTGGTGCCTAGGGCAGCAGATTTTTAAGGGGCAGCAGAATTCTGAGTCCCTAGGGCCACTCTACTGAAATCAGGGCCGGGTGGCTAAATCAACCAATTACAAATTACTTAAATGGCTGGCTCGGCTATTGCTATCCTATGGGATTGTATGTGGGTGCGCATGACGTGGTGACAGTGGAGGCGGAGCTCACTTGTGCAGCCTGGCCTGAGAGGGAATGCGGTATTCTTCCTGGCTCCACCGCGTGATTGAGACTCACACAGACTACACAGTGCAGTGTGCACTACACCGTGACCACTGTGAAACAGCATATGCCTTTCTCCCTTCAATACATCTTCATTAGGCATTAAAATACTTAAACGGATTAGTCACTAAATACTTGTACATTTACTGTTTGTCTATCTGTCATACATGCAAAGAATAAGTATTTATTGCTGAATCTATACAACTATGTGACTTAAAACACAACTGAAAATATGTTGTATGCATTTAATACATTCAGAAACAATACAAGTATATACTTTATTATGATTGTATCATGTGACTTTATCCCCTAGGATACAATTCCTAAACCTATCATAACTACTGTTGTATTTTTTAAGTACTTTTAAAGGCCAGTTTGTATATTCATTACATATTTATCCAAGCAGATATTTTGCTTAAATAACTGTCAATCACCAAAGAAGATGTTTAAGGTTGAACAACTACCTACTGACAAACTATCATACAGTGAAGGATATTTTTTTCTGATATAAACACTTTAATCATCTGACTTGCAAAATAATGTCTATATATATATGTGTGTGTGTGACCAGAGTGAATGCAAGCCCTGGTGAACATCTACTTAAAAAATACATTTTTTTTTTAATTTTTTACACCCAGGCCCAAAAATATTATGTCTAAAAAAAGGCCTTAAACCTGGGGTGGGGGGGGCAGCAGAATTTTGAGTACCTAGGGCAGCACAAAACCTAAATACGCCCCTGCTCTGTGCTTATCTCATTTAGAATATGTTCTTCCATAACTGGCCTAGATTCCAGTGCTCTCATCACATGCAGAACTTGGAGAATGTTTTTTTACATAATATTCTAACAATAACTTGCTATTAAAAAACGTTTCTTGAGGGCATGTCCTGTCATTAAATCTGGCTGTGCAATATATTTGGAAAGTTTGCCTGCATATATTCACATATGATTTACCATGGTAACAACATCTACCTGCAATCATAAAGGGTTAACCTCTTGTAGTGGGTTTGCGGGTTAGAATTTATTATGTATTATTTTATATTTGTTTTTTTCAATTTCAGGTTTTATAGGGGAAGTGTTTCCAGATTTGTAAAATGTGGTTTTATTTATTCTTATAGATGTGTATGTCTTTTGAGGTATGTGGTTTGAACAAATTAATAAAAGGAGTTTATATTTGAAAAAGTGCTGAAATCCCTGTCCCAGACAAATTAATTCCCTAAACTTTATATTTATATTGTATATTTATATTGATAATACAGGCCTCCACCAAATGAAAATTAAGTAAATATAATTTAATATATCTTTTTCTGGGGTCTTTTTCTCCCTTTCAATGAATATTGACATATTTCCTTTCTGTGTGCTTCTTTGCATGGGTTAATGTTGGACTATAACTTATTTTGAAAGGCTTGGAGCCACCTTCATCCATTTGCAAAACAGGATTTTGCCCATTTTTCAAATTACTTTGTGCCATTTTTACTCTTGAGATACCAGACTCTTCAGAAACCTTAAGGGGAAAAAGTTGAAAATAGTAATATAGCTGATACACCATAAAAGTGTAGGGGAAAAGTTAAGTGAATAGGGCAAGAAAAAAAGAGATAAAGATTGATAGGAGACAAGGAACTATAAAAATGTGAGATAATACAGAGCAGTGTTTTGAGAAAGATAGTACCCAAAGAATAAGAACATTATTATTCTTACCAAATTGTTTTCTTTTTCTTGTTCCACAAATTCCCTTGATTGATTTCCTCTGCATTAAATGCCTGACCTCAGCAAGAGCATTCAGTAGGATGAAAACTACCTTTTTAGTATTTGTACAAAATTAATTTAAGATAAGTCGTTCTGCACATTAGTGCAAAGACGTCTAATCTATTGCATTGGCTTAGGCCAGATTATACCTAAATGGGATCAGATCTGGCACTCAGACTGGTAGATATTAGTCACTGATTACAGAACAAATGGAAACTGCTATCAAAGTAATTTACATGCTGTACAGAATTCATCTGGAATAGAAAATACATTATTTTAACCTTTTGGCTTTTAGAGTGGCAATATATATATAAAGCAGCCAAGGGGTTAATTTTTTTTTTACAGATTTGATATATATAGAATTTATACATTTTTATCATTATTAATTTTATTGAATATTAAAAGACGTAAGGGAAAACCATATAACGTAACAGAATATAATAGACTGCTGAGATAAGTAACAGTGTCAACTATGACATAGTCAAATAACAAATGAGAGTGTACACAAGAAATTAGGGAGTTAAAATTAAGTGATAAATATATATATAAATTAAGATATATAGGGCCAGATTACAAGTGGAGCTTTATTTAACGTTCCCACTTAGGCCTCGCTTCCATTGAGTCGTAATTCAGTTTGCGTGCACTCGCAAACCGATAAATATGCTGTCGGAAGCAATATCGTTTATCGACTGTTTCCAATGGCGCGTTATACCTCAATATCGGCAGCCGGACTTCGGCTGCCGAAAAGATCTTTGCGTCCCATAGAAAGTAATAGAAGCCGTTAATCGATAAATTATACCAGGTTTCCAATGAAAGCGCTGATACATTGAGAAATATTACCCCCAGCTCAACTAGGTGTAAAAGAGGAAAATTGTGCTTTTTGAGACCTATTTTCTATTGAAATTATAAAACTTGCAAATAATGCAAGTGTTTTAATGTAGAAATAAATTGTTATAAGTAATATTTATTGTTGTCTCATGTATAGAAATAGTTGAACTTATATTCTAATAGAAATATCAGTATATATTTAAATATAATAATATATGCAAGAACATATCTACAGAATGCAAACTAGACCTATGCCTAGGGCAGCAATAAATATTACTTATATTTATGAAGTGTTAAATATAATTATATTAGAAAATAGTATTTGATTATTAAAAATATGGATAAGTGTTTTTTTATTTTTCTTGAGAGGCGATCACAGGTAAGAAGCACGGACGTTAAACGTAAATTCTATAGCGTAAGGTCGGGTTACCTTAGCAACTAATTGATTTTCAAGAAATCCGACGTCAGATGGAAGCGTTAACACAACGTTAACTTACAGCTACACGAAAAGAGCGACTGCGCACAACACGCTAATCTTTTCAATGGAAACCTGGTACCAAAATGCAGCCGTAATTTACTTTTAGCTGTCGGCCGCTTCAGTAGCTTACGGCTCCATTTTTAACGACTCAATGGAAGCAAGGCCTAAATCGTTAACTGCGCTGGAAACTTTTTGCATGCATCGGGTTGCACTCGTATTACAATTTGAAAGTAAACTGTTTTCACTTGCGTGCTACCCCAACAAGCGTAAAAATACACAGTATAACACTTTATTCAAAATTAATATTGCATAAATATGCAAAGGGCTCCAATGCACTTAAATATAAGTCTATATATGTATACATATGTATTTATGTGTATATATGTCTGTAAATATATATATATATATATATATATATATATATATATATATATATATATATACAAAATAAACAAATAGAGTCCAGCACTATTTAGCTTTTTTACCTTTGGCTGTGTGCTCGTTACAATGGGCTATCAGCAAAAACCCAAATAGATACAGTCCATATGTGGAAAGTAACAGCACCACTGCATCAATATTCTAAAAGGTGAATTATTTCTTTATTGGTGATATCACAACCATTAAAACAGCGACGTTTCGGACCTACATGATTAAGGATCATGTAGGTCCGAAACGTCGCTGTTTTAATGGTTGTGATATCACCAATAAATAAATAATTCACCTTTAAGAATATTGATGCAGTGGTGCTGTTACTTTCTACATATGGACTATATATATATATATATATATATATATATATATATATATATATATATATATATATATATATATATATATATATACATAAATACGTACACACACACACACATATATATATATACTGTATATACACTGTGTGCAGAATTATTAGGCAAATTAGTATTTTGACCACATCATCCTCTTTATGCATGTTGTCTTACTCCAAGCTGTATAGGCTCGAAAGCCTGCTACCAATTAAGCATATTAGGTGATGTGCATCTCTGTAATGAGAAGGGGTGTGGTCTAATGACATCAACACCCTATATCAGGTGTGCATAATTATTAGGCAACTTCCTTTCCTTTGGCGAAATGGGTCAAAAGAAGGACTTGACAGGCTCCGAAAATTCAAAAATAGTGAGATATTTTGCAGAGGGATGCAGCACTCTTAAAATTGCAAAGCTTCTGAAGCGTGATCATCGAACAATCAAGCGTTTCATTCAAAATAGTCAACAGGGTCGCAAGAAGCGTGTGGAAAAACCAAGGCGCAAAATAACTGCCCATGAACTGAGAAAAGTCAAGCGTGAAGATGCCACTTGCCACCAGTTTGGCCATATTTCAGAGCTGCAACATCACTGGAGTGCCCAAAAGCACAAGGTGTGCAATGCTCAGAGACATGGCCAAGGTAAGAAAGGCTGAAAGACGACCACCACTGAACAAGACACACAAGCTGAAAGGTCAAGACTGGGCCAAGAAATATCTCAAGACTGATTTTTCTAAGGTTTTATGGCCTAATAATTCTGCACTCCCTGTATATAAATATATATACTGTGTGTATATATATATATATATATATATATATATATATATATATATATATATATATATATATATATACATACACACACATACATATTTAGACATGTATACAGGGAGTGCAGAATTATTAGGCAAGTTGTATTTTTGAGGATTAATTTTATTATTGAACAACAACCATGTTCTTAATGAACCCAAAAAACTCATTAATATCAAAGCTGAATATTTTTGGAAGTAGTTTTTAGTTTGTTTTTAGTTTTAGCTATTTTAGGGGGATATCTGTGTGTGCAGGTGACTATTACTGTGCATAATTATTAGGCAACTTAACAAAAAACAAATATATACCCATTTCAATTATTTATTTTTACCAGTGAAACCAATATAACATCTCAACATTCACAAATATACATTTCTGACATTCAAAAACAAAACAAAAACAAATCAGTGACCAATATAGCCACCTTTCTTTGCAAGGACACTCAAAAGCCTGCCATCCATGGATTCTGTCAGTGTTTTGATCTGTTCACCATCAACATTGCGTGCAGCAGCAACCACAGCCTCCCAGACACTGTTCAGAGAGGTGTACTGTTTTCCCTCCTTGTAAATCTCACATTTGATGATGGACCACAGGTTCTCAATGGGGTTCAGATCAGGTGAACAAGGAGGCCATGTCATTAGATTTTCTTCTTTTATACCCTTTCTTGCCAGCCACGCTGTGGAGTACTTGGACGCGTGTGATGGAGCATTGTCCTGCATGAAAATCATGTTTTTCTTGAAGGATGCAGACTTCTTCCTGTACCACTGCTTGAAGAAGGTGTCTTCCAGAAACTGGCAGTAGGACTGGGAGTTGAGCTTGACTCCATCCTCAACCCGAAAAGGCCCCACAAGCTTATCTTTGATGATACCAGCCCAAACCAGTACTCCACCTCCACCTTGCTGGCGTCTGAGTTGGACTGGAGCTCTCTGCCCTTTACCAATCCAGCCACGGGCCCATCCATCTGGCCCATCAAGACTCACTCTCATTTCATCAGTCCATAAAACCTTAGAAAAATCAGTCTTGAGATATTTCTTGGCCCAGTCTTGACGTTTCAGCTTGTGTGTCTTGTTCAGTGGTGGTCGTCTTTCAGCCTTTCTTACCTTGGCCATGTCTCTGAGTATTGCACACCTTGTGCTTTTGGGCACTCCAGTGATGTTGCAGCTCTGAAATATGGCCAAACTGGTGGCAAGTGGCATCTTGGCAGCTGCACGCTTGACTTTTCTCAGTTCATGGGCAGTTATTTTGCGCCTTGGTTTTTCCACACGCTTCTTGCGACCCTGTTGACTATTTTGAATGAAACGCTTGATTGTTCGATGATCACGCTTCAGAAGCTTTGCAATTTTAAGAGCGCTGCATCCCTCTGCAAGATATCTCACTATTTTTGACTTTTCTGAGCCTGTCAAGTCCTTCTTTTGACCCATTTTGCCAAAGGAAAGGAAGTTGCATAATAATTATGCACTCCTGATATAGGGTGTTGATGTCATTAGACCACACCCCTTCTCATTACAGAGATGCACATCACCTAATATGCTTAATTGGTAGTAGGCTTTCGAGCCTATACAGCTTGGAGTAAGACAACATGCATAAAGAGGATGATGTGGTCAAAATACTAATTTGCCTAATAATTCTGCACTCCCTGTATGTATGTATCTCAATGTTAAAGCCCTTTGCCTGCCTTATTGTTTTTTTCTAACACCTGAGCCCTTATAACTTTTTTGTGCATTTTTTTTAGTGTTATTATGAGTGTAACTGTACTTTTCAATGTATTTTTGATGTGTTTTGCTACACTTTTTGTTTTGTGAACAGTTAACCAGAGCTCTGAGGTCTGGCTATCCCGATGCACATTAAGCTCAATTGAGCTCAAGTGATTGCGTTTGCTTTCAACCTGTAATACGAGCGATACATTCAACGCGCGCAAGCACCCGCGATAATCTAGCCCTAAATGTTTTTAAGAAGAAACTTTGAATTAATTCAGTTGAATGAGAAATGGGACAAAATACAATCTTATTAAATTAAAATATATAATGAGAGAGCAGAGAGAATAAACAAAAATCATCTCACCAGGTGGAAGGAGGACAGAGCATATACTGTAACCAGGAGCTTGTTAGCTAAACAGTGACAAGAAAAGTATGTTTAATTGTTCATATTTGTGTAGTAAACTTTATTTACACTGCCTATTATTGTTGAAATGTAACTAAAAAAATGTATTAACCCTGAGAAAAGCAAAAGTACATCCTGCAGTTGTCAGATCTTTGACCCTGTTACATTCTACCCAGTGATTACTTGACCAGTGCATCCGGTCATTTTAATTAGCCATAGAAGAAGAGAAAAGGAACACATGTTCAAAAAGCTTTTTAACCTTTTAACGCTGTTATGCCGTTCTATTCTGTCATAATTACACTTGGTTTTAGAGCCGTTATGACGGAATAGAAGGTCATAGCTAAAGGCTGTCCTGAAGCCTACTGCGTTTCCTGGATTTGATCGCGGTCTGGAGGGTGTTACTATGGTTATAGGGACGCCCCGCAGACCTGATCCAATAATTGAAATCTCACAATCATGTGCACGAATACAAAACAGGGTCTTCAGCACTTAAAAAAGTTTTAATGACACAGAGTTATAGCGACGTTTCGGGGTCACAGCCCCTTATTCATGCTTAATAGTTTACAGTGGCCTAACTCACATTTAAATACCCTTGTCTTGGCGCCTTCATCCCACTAATTGGGAGAAGGGCTCCCTCTAGTGACCAATTGCCAACATACACCTATACCAAATTTGTACATACAAAAAAAGAAATAAGTATATTATAGAAAACAGGTAATAAACATTTTCTAGATAATAAGTTAAAAAAGCTTATATAAAACTTTAAAACATGTTGGGATTTTGCTAGAATGACAAACTCATTTTCTTAGATGAGGTTAAAGACAATCTAATTTATTCCCTATTAAGACATTAGAAGAAACAAGATAAATCATAATCTCTATTAAGCCCTTTAGGTGTCAGTGTTTCCAGTTTGTGCACCCACCACATCTCCTTCTGCTTTAAAAGACGCTCCCTATCAACCCCCATTCTGTTCTGGGGAATATGGTCAATGATTTGCCATCTCAGTTGGCTTATATTGTGACCTTTTTCTACGAAATGGCTTGACACTGGTGCATCTAGGTTCTTGCATCTAATATTGGATCTATGCTGGCTAATGCGGTCCCTTACTTTGCGTGTGGTCTCCCCTATATAGACCAACGAGCATGGGCATTTGATTAGGTAAACAACGTGGGTGGTCTCACATGTGTAGTACCCCTTAATTTCAAATTTTCTCCCACTCTGTGGGTGGTGGAAATTGGCCCCTCTGATGACTGAATTACAGCTCATGCAGTTAAGGCATGGGAAAGTACCCATGTTCTTTTTACCTAGCAATAGTTGTCTATTTCGTTTGCCTGCCCCTATAGCTGTATGTATTGGGTGGTCCCTCAAACTTTTTACCCTCTTGTGGGCCATAAGGGGCGGTTTCTGGAACTGTTTAATGTTAACATTACATTCTTTTAGGACATGCCAATTTTTTCGAATTAAATTAGATATTTTGTTACTAAGGGGACTATATTGGCTTACAAACACTAACCTATTATCAATTCCATTGGATTTCTTATTCCTAGTGTCCTTTAATGTCTCCATGGTGTCATTCAAAAGTTTTTTAGGGTAACCCCTATCTGCAAATGTTTTTGTCATTTTCCCCAATCTCACCTTTTGTCTATCCTTGTCATCCACTATCCTTTTGACCCTGAGAAACTGGCTCCTGGGAAGTGAGTTAACTAGTGATCTGGGATGGAAGCTGTTATATTTGAATAAACTATTTTTATCAGTTATAAAGATCAAATTCTAAATGATGGCCTTTCTTCAGTACCAGTGTGTCCAAAAAGGGTATACTCTCCTCACTGTAGTTCACAGTGAAAGAAAGATCTCTCACTTCTGAGTTGAGCTCACCTACAAATTGAACAAGGGACTCCACGCTGCCCCACCATACGCCAAATATATTGTCTATATATCTCCACCAAGTGGCTCCATATTGTTTAAACAATCCATTTTTATAGACGATACTTTCCTCAAATTCACACATGAAGAGGTTGGCGTATGATGGGGCAACGTTGGAGCCTATTGCCGTCCCCTTGGTCTGGACATACCAACTGTCCTGAAATATGAAATAATTCCAATAAAGAATTAAACTTAAGAGATCCTCAATGAATTTAGATTGACCTTGATTATACCTCCTGTTCAGCATTAATGTTTTTCTTATAACACAAATTCCTGTTTCGTGTTTAATAGAAGTATATAAACTTTGTAAATCCATGGTGAACAGGAGGTATTTGTCACTTGGAAACTCCAAGTTTCTTGCCTTTTCCAAAAAGCTGTTAGTGTCTTTTACATAACTTGACATCTTTATGACCTCAGGTTGGAGAACCCTATCCAGAAATTTTTAAATGTTGGTGAATACTGACTCCACACTGGAGACAATAGGCCTCCCTGGGGGCCTATGCTTGTCCTTGTGGACTTTGGGAACCGTGTAAAAACTGGAGTTCTAGGGTTAACCACATAAAGATACTCAAATAACTTTTTATCTATAATTCCCTGATCTAATGCTCTTTGTAAAATGATGGTAACTTCCTTTTGTATGTCTGTCAGAGGATTCCCTTTCAATAACCTATAGGTGTTAGTGTCTCCTAACTGGGATAATGCTTCCTGGACATAATAAGTTTTGTCCAATAGGACCGTGGCACCGCCCTTATCAGCTCCCTTGAAAATGATACTCTGGTTCTTTTTTAGATTTTCCAAAACCTTATTTTCACCTTTTCCAAAATTAGTAAGAGTAATTTGCTCACCTCTTTGCCATATCTTTGCGTAGTTTTTATTTTTATTCTCATTACGTAACTTTTTCACCCCATTTTGTATCAAATTCATAAAAGTATTGACACTATGGTTCTTAACATTTGGATTAAATACACTTTTCTTATCACGGAAAGGACAAAATGAGAGGCCCTTATTGAATAACTCCGACTCTTTCTGATCAAGGGCATATTCAGATGTATTTATAATAATGTCATTTTTATCATCAACAGTCGTCAGTTGTATTATGTCATCATCAGGAGTGGGGTTCGCTTGGCTTACTTTTTGGATGTTTTCTTCCGTTCGGATTTGCGTATTCCATTTCCCCTGGTTCTGGTTCTGATGTTTCCTGCCCTCCCTGTGGGTCCGGCGCTGTCTTCGCCACTGCTCGACTCCAAAGTGGAGGATCCTTGAGATGACGCATAGGACGTATTGGAATCGCCCGTTGCATCGTCATGACTTTGTCCCTTCCTTGTCGGCTTGTGTCTACGTCTGCCTCTGGGTCCCTGTGCCCCATGGTTTCCATAGTTACCGGAACGCCATCGGTATACTCTGCCCTGCCGATAATCCTCTTCATCCCTCATGAATTTTGTTCTCTTGATCTCTTTGATTGATTTCTGCTCACTCTGGATCTTAATCGCAACTTTCTGCTCCATCTCATCAAATTCTTCTTTTGTCATGCAGGTAAGCAACTTCTCTCTGCATTTCTGGATATTGCCCTCTTGAGCTTCCATTTCTATCTGCAGGCACTCCACAGTCCATACGATCAAATCGTATGAACATTTGTTTAGGATTGCTTCGAATTTGTCACAGTAGGTCTTGTTGTTGCTTAACAGAGTAGGGCGAGTATTCATGCGTAATCCTCTTGGTATTCTCCTTACACGATAATATTCTGCCAAGGTGTTAGTGTGCAATTCCCACTTCATTTGTTTAAGTTTCAGCTCCTCATACTCCTTTCCTCCAGTTTCTCCAGGTGCCGCTCTCAGGTACTTCCTTGAGCCTTTCATTAGAGCCGTAATTCTAGCAGCATCCACATCAGTGCATGCAAACATGATACTGCCATCGGTTCCCTGTGTCTCACTGCTTTCAGAAAGCATGGTAGTCCTCAGTATGCACAGTGTCCCAGCGGCCAAAATAGTAGCAAAACAATCAATGGGAACAGCACACTCACAGGTACAAGTGCACGAACGACTTCAGGACGCTGCCCAGTCCTGAAACATGTAGGAATACAAAACAGGGTCTTCAGCACTTAAAAAAGTTTTGATGACACATAGTTATAGCGACGTTTTGGGGTCACAGCCCATTATTCATGCTTAATAGTTTACAGTGGCCTAACTCACATTTAAATACCCTTGTCTTGGCGCCTTCATCCCACTAATTGGGAGAAGGGCTCCCTCTAGTGGCCAATTGCCAACATACACCTATACCAAATTTATACATACAAAAAATAAATAAGTATATTATAGAAAACAGGTAATAAACACCTTCTAGATAATAAGTTAAAAAAGCTTATATAAAACTTTAAAACATGTTGGGATTTTGCTATAATGACAAACTCATTTTCTTAGATGAGGTTAAAGACAATCTAATTTATTCCCTATTAAGACATTAGAAGAAACAAGATAAATCATAATCTCTATTAAGCCCTTTAGGTGTCAGTGTTTCCAGTTTGTGCACCCACCACATCTCCTTCTGCTTTAAAAGACGCTCCCTATCAACCCCCATTCTGTTCTGGGGAATATGGTCAATTATTTGCCATCTCAGTTGGCTTATATTGTGACCTTTTTCTAAGAAATGGCTTTACACTGGTTCATCTAGGTTCTTGCATCTAATATTGGATCTATGCTGGCTAATGCGGTCCCTTACTTTGCGTGTGGTCTCCCCTATATAGACCAACGAGCATGGGCATTTGATTAGGTAAACAACGTGGGTGGTCTCACATGTGTAGTACCCCTTAATTTCAAATTTTCTCCCACTCTGTGGGTGGTGGAAATTGGCCCCTCTGATGACTGAATTACAGCTCATGCAGTTAAGGCATGGGAAAGTACCCATGTTCTTTTTACCTAGCAATAGTTGTCTAATTCGTTTGCCTGCCCCTATATCTGTATGTATTAAGACTCCCCTTTGGAGTCGAGCAGTGGCGAAGACAGCGCCAGACCCACAGGGGGGGCAGGAAACATCAGAACCGGAACTGGGGCAAATGGAATACGCAAATCCGAACAGAAGAAAACATCCAAAATGTAAGCCAAGCGAACCTCACTCCTGACAATGACATAATACATCTGACGACTGTTGATGATAAAAATGACATTATTATAAATACATCTGAATATGCCCTTGATCAGAAAGAGTCGGAGTTACTCAATAAGAGCCTCTCATTTTGTCCTTTCCGTGATACGGACTTTTTTGAACTTGAAAAGGACTTACAGAGACTGTACCGTAACATCAAATTAAGAATATGGTTTAACAATGATCATGGTATTAGAGAGAATAATGATCAGACTAATGAATGGTCTTTAAAACAGTTGGGCCTTAGTAAGAAAAGTGTATTTAATCCAAATGTTAATAACCATAGTGTCAATACTTTTATGAATTTGATACAAAATGGGGTGAAAAAGTTACGTAATGAGTATAAAAATAAAAACTACACAAAGATATGGCAAAGAGGTGAGCAAATTACTCTTACTAATTTTGGAAAAGGTGAAAATAAGGTTTTGGAAAATCTAAAAAAGAACCAGAGTATCATTTTCAAGGGAGCTGATAAGGGCGGTGCCACGGTCCTATTGGACAAAACTTATTATGTCCAGGAAGCATTATCCCAGTTAGGAGACACTAACACCTATAGGTTATTGAAAGGGAATCCTCTGACAGACATACAAAAGGAAGTTACCATCATTTTACAAAGAGCATTAGATCAGGGAATTATAGATAAAAAGTTATTTGAGTACCTTTATGTGGTTAACCCTAGAGCTCCAGTTTTTTACACGGTTCCGAAAGTCCACAAGGACAAGCATAGGCCCCCAGGGAGGACTATTGTCTCCAGTGTGGAGTCAGTATTCACCAACATTTAAAAATATCTGGATAGGGTTCTCCAACCTGAGGTCATAAAGATGTCAAGTTATGTAAAAGACACTAACAGCTTTTTGGAAAAGGCAAGAAACTTGGAGTTTCCAAGTGACAAATACCTCCTGCTCACCATGGATGTACGAAGTTTATATACTTCTATTAAACACGAAACAGGAATTTCTGTTATAAGAAAAACATTAATGGTGAACAGGAGGTATAATCAAGGTCAATCTAAATGCATTGAGGATCTCTGAAGTTTAATTCTTTATTGGAATTATTTCATATTTCAGGACAGTTGGTATGTCCAGACCAAGGGGACGGCAATGGGCTCCAATGTTGCCCCATCATACACCAACCTCTTCATGTGTGAATTTGAGGAAAGTATCGTCTATAAAAATGAATTGTTTAAACAATATGGAGCCACTTGGTGGAGATATATAGACAATATATTTGGCGTATGGTGGGGCAGCGTGGAGTCCCTTGTTCAATTTGTAGGTGAGCTCAACTCAGAAGTGAGAGATCTTTCTTTCACTGTGAACTACAGTGAGGAGAGTATACCCTTTTTGGACACACTGGTACTGAAGAAAGGCCATCATTTAGAATTAGATCTTTATAAAAAAGAAACTGATAAAAATAGTTTACTCAAATATAACAGCTTCCATCCTAGATCACTAGTTAACTCACTTCCCAGGAGCCAGTTTCTCAGGGTCAAAAGGATAGTGGATGACAAGGATAGACAAAAGGTTAGATTGGGGGAAATGACAAAAACATTTGCAGATAGGGGTTACCCAAAAAAAACTTTTGAATGACACCATGGAGACATTAGAGGACACTAGGAATAAGAAATCCAATGGGATTGATAATAGGTTAGTGTTTGTAAGTAAATATAGTCCCCTTAGTAACAAAATATCTAATTTAATTCAAAAAAATTGGCATATCCTTAAAGAATGTAATGTTAACATTAAACAGTTCCAGGAACTGTTTAATGTTCCCCTTATGGCCCACAAGAGGGTAAAAAGTTTGAGGGACCACTTAATACATACAGATATAGGGGCAGGCAAACGAAATAGACAACTATTGCTAGGTAAAAAGAACATGGGTACTTTCCCATGCCTTAACTGCATGAGCTGTAATTCAGTCATCAGAGGGGCCAATTTCCACCACCCACAGAGTGGGAGAAAATGTGAAATTAAGGGGTACTACACATGTGAGACCTCCTACGTTGTTTACCTAATCAAATGCCCATGCTCGTTGGTTTATATAGGGGAGACCACACGCAAAGTAAGGGACCGCATGAGCCAGCATAGGTCCAATATTAGATGCAAGAACCTATATGCACCAGTGTCAAGCCATTTCTTAGAAAAAGGTCACAATATAAGCCAACGGAGATGGCAAATCATTGACCATATTCCCCAGAACAGAATGGGGGTTGATAGGGAGCGTCTTTTAAAGCAGAAGGAGATGTGGTGGGTGCACAAACTGGAAACACTGACACCTAAAGGGCTTAATAGAGATTATGATTTATCTTGTTTCTTCTAATGTCTTAATAGGGAATAAATTAGATTGTCTTTAACCTCATCTAAGAAAATGAGTTTGTCATTCTAGCAAAATCCCAACATGTTTTAAAGTTTTATATAAGCTTTTTTAACTTATTATCTAGAAGGTGTTTATTACCTGTTTTCTATAATATACTTATTTCTTTTTTGTATGTATAAATTTGGTATAGGTGTATGTTGGCAATTGGCCACTAGAGGGAGCCCTTCTCCCAATTAGTGGGATGAAGGCGCCAAGACAAGGGTATTTAAATGTGAGTTAGGCCACTGTAAACTATTAAGCATGAATAAGGGGCTGTGACCCCGAAACGTTGCTATAACTGTGTCATTAAAACCTTTTTAAGTGCTGAAGACCCTGTTTTGTATTCCTACATGTTTCAGGACTGGGCAGCGACCTGAGGTTGTTTGTGCACTTGTACCTGTGAGTGTGCTGTTCCCATTGATTTTTTTGCTACGATCATGTGCACGATCGCGTGATTTCAATTTACAACTGTTCCGATTCCGATGTAGACACTTTAACCTTGGCAGGAAAGGGTTAAAGTGCATGTCCCTGTACTGAAAACCAATGCAGTTGTTGCCAACCAAATAGGTTTTTAACCCTTTTGCTGCGCATGAGGAGAACGGGTCACCATGCAAATTGCTGCCTGTGAGCACATGATGACTAGTTCTTGTCATAAAGGGGAATTGCCGATCACTGCACTTATTGGCACTGCAGGCCCAATTGTTTTTAGCATAGTAGGTGCCACTCCCAGAGCTACATTGGAGTGTTGGTGATATCACTACGAATCTGTGGGGTGACTTCATAGAGGGGGGTGACCGTGAGGACACAATATGACAGGCAGGCAAGGGAGCTGGATGGGGTGTTGCAGTTCAAAACCCTTGATCTCAGCTCATTTACTAGCCACAGGCCTCCAAGATCCCTTATTTTAAAGAGAATTGTCTGCTCTTTTAAATGGTATTGGAAAGCCACTACAAAGCAGATGTTTAAAAAAAAACAAAAAAAAAACACAATACTGATTCTGTAATCTATATTAACAATACGTATGGGCCCCTATTTAGCATGTGGCTACTCTTGATGACAATTTGTAAGGTTATAACTGCAACAGCAGTGGTCACCTGGCCATCTTCAATATTATTTACAAAATTTTTATAAAAATATAAAAAAAAAATTGTTACAGTTTTTGCCGCAGCTATCTCACATGCCATGAAATATTAATTTAATAAAAGGTATATTCTGAATCTGTTGGGCCTGCTGAAAAAACACACACATATATATATATATGTGTGTGTGTGTAGGTCACTCACTAAAATTTTACTTACAGTAGCATTTAAATATAGGTAGCAAAAAAACTCAAAATTGGGTTAGCACTGGGGCTAAAGGGTTAAATGATTTTAAAACATTTATTTTTATGCAGTGCTGCCACAATATTAACAGTAAACCTTCTCAGTACTGTGTAAACTTATTTGTATACATTACTAATATTACAATGACACTATACCAAACATAAAATATGTTTGGTATAGGTTTATTGCAATATTAGAAATGTATTAAAGTAAGTTTACACAGTCCTTAATGGGTTTACTTCTGATATTGAGGCCATACTGACCAAACATGTTATTAATATAGAACACGTTTGGTACTGTGTGGTCTTGATTTTAGAATTAAACATGTACAGCACAGTTAACAAAGCTATTATATGACAAAACAAAAAAAAAACAACTACTGTTTTCTATGGGATATTAATATCCTGTACACAAGGGCTTGACAAATTTGTTCAGGATCTAGAAGCCAGCCCATAAAATTAGTAGCCAGGACTTTTTTCTCATCACTATCAGCTAGAAAGTTTCCAGCCTCACCAAGATAAATTTGAAGTGCAGCTGGCAGGGATAGTAGAGGGCACCCATGGGTGTCTTGGAACTGTGATCCGGGAGGACAGAACCTAATTTTAATGTGCCAGTGGCTTCCTGATGCTAAGGCTTGTCTAGCCCTGCCGTACACAAAAAAATAAATGGATTCGCCAAAAGTTAAAACCATGTTGGGTTTTTTTTGTTGTTTTTTTGCACACACATCTAAATTGATTTATTATTTAACACATGGAGACAAAAAATTTAGAGTTTGCTTAGAACTGTAATGATGATACAGGCAATCAGCATTATATATAAGATCATTAACTTATCTCTAACTCATGTAATCCTCTGTATTGTTATAATATAATATAATATAATATACTCTATATGAATAAGGCAAACTGGGTATTTAAAGAATGAGTTAAATAATCATATCTGCCATAGCTTACACTTTATTTTAATTGTTTTTAAAAACCATGTTTTTTATTTAACAAACTTATTTTAAATACATAATATAGTATTTTACTGTATAATACATAAAAATATAACACTGCATACACATGTACAATACAGCCACAATCCCACAGTTAAAACCACAAAACAGAAAGCACCTCCTAGTGCAGATCAGTTATACTTGAGAGGATCCAAAAGCTGAAGTGAAAAGCATACTCACAAACGTGGCAGCACTATATCGTGGTAATGGACACAAGCTGGGAATTTTCCCCGCTCACTGATCCTCATGTGAGGATACAATATCCACAGCTGCTCCAAACATGAAAGCCTTTCCCGTCGCTCTTGTACTCGTAAAATAATATTTATTAAAAGATTAAAAACACATCCCAATCTGACATAAGACCAAATAAATCAATCAGCGAAGTGTTAGACAATATAATAAAACTTCTCTACATGCATTAAAAACTGTATTAAAATCTCTTGTCATAAAATTGATATCTCATATATAAATTAAAACATATTCTATGCTTGAATATATGATGTTATATCTGCAATAATCATTTACAATCAGATTGATGGGTTTAAACCAACACTATAGTATATGTAGAAGAGAGCCACATGATTTATAATCTCCATGGAACGTAATGTTGTAGTAAAATATGTAAATAAAAGAAATCCTATGTGGGGGGCTGAAGCCAGCTAGCAACCAACATGGCCGCATAAATCTGTTGCTCAGTAAACTAGGCACCTTCCAAAGCAAAATTTAGCTGCTACCAAACTGACTGAGGAGCTCTGCATGATTGTGCAAACCTTAAATATATTGGGCACCACAACAATCGCTTCTAAGGACTGCACGACACCTGCTAACGGACGCAGCTACTATGCTAGGCCGCATAATATGCGGTACGAATAAAGCGCAACCCTATATTACACCGGCCAGGCTTCTACCCACAGCATCTAATGACTGGATTGTGTCCACAGTCTCCACAGTGTGCCTATGGGATCGGCATTTAATGGCACCAGCGAGACTGCAAGAACAAGGCCACATTTGATGCTGACTTCTAACATCACCAGCACCAAAAAGGCTAAAGATGGCTTTAATTCTCCCAGCATGGTGAGCATTATGCTTTTGATACATTAGTGTTTCACAATTGTCTGCCTCTATTTGCTCTGGAGACACTATTTTTAACCAATTTAGGGCCAGTTTACGACTCTTTCACGCAAGCAATTTTGGTTTTATCGAGGCTGTTTGCGCGCGTTGGAAGGAACGGTCTTATTACAAGTTCAAAGTAAATGCAAAAGAGTGAGCGCAATCGCCATTTACACTAGAATAAATACTGAGACCTCAGAGCTCTGGTTAAATTTTACATGGGACAAAGAAATGTAGCAAAACACATCAAAAATACATTTAAAAGTACAGTTACACTCATAATAACACTTTCTAATAAAAAATTGTTTTAAAATATTGCACTATTTTTTTTTATAAAGGATCAAAGATCTGTGGTTTAAGGTATTAGAAACAAAAAGGCATGCAAAGGGCTTTAAAATTGAGATATATACATTTCTAAATATGTATAATTTTGTATATATATAAATGTTTATATGTGTGTACAGATGTATTTATATGTGGTATATACACATAAATACATATGTAGATATATATATACAGTGAAACCTGTCCAAGACGGACCCTGTATAACACGGAAACCTGTCCATGTCGGAAATATCCCTTCGTCCCGGCGCTTAGTGTATACTTTCATTGTTTTACTACCTGGATAAGCCGGAAACTGTCCAACGCGGAAACGGAAAGTGGTCACAGTGTTAATTATGCATACATTTGGTTCACTTACCTGGATAAGCCGGAAAATGTAACGCGGAACGGAAGTGAGGTAAGAACAAGACGACGGAACAGATGCTGACACGAAAGTGATGAGAGAAGGACGCAGAAGCGTTAGTGGTGTGGGAAGGAAGGGGTGTTAAGTGGTGTGGGAAGGAAGCGGAAGGGGTATTGGAACAGACGCTGACACGGAAGTGATGTAAGAAGGATGCAGAAACGTTAGTGGTGTGGGAAGGAAGCGGAAGGGGTGTTGTAAGGACGCTGAAATGTTAGTGGTGTGAGAAGGAAGCGGAAGGGGTGTTGTAAGGACGCTGAAACGTTAGTGGTGTGGGAAGGAAGCGGAAGGGGTGTTGGAAGGACCCTGAAACTTAAGAGGTGTGTGACAAAGAATGGCTCCTAGAAAGTTATGAAAGTTAAAGTGATTGAGGCCTACACAAAAGATAAGTTGTCTTTAAAACAATGCGTTGAGAAATTTAAGTGTGGCAAAACACAAATTTATGAAGCTATCAAAAATAAAGAGAAAATCACGGAAGAATGGTTAGCTGCCAATGGCGAAGTGAAGAGGAAAGCGAAGGCAACTGGAAATGAAGATTTAAACAAGCTCCTGTGGGAATGGTTTGTAGCCGCACGCTCTAAAAATGTACCAATTTCTGGTCCTATACTACAAACACAAGCCCTCGCACTAGCCAAAGAATTAGGCAAAACAGATTTTAAGGCATCTAATGGCTGGTTGGAAAGTTTTAAAAGGAGGCATTGCATTGTATGGAATGAAATATGTGGAGAAGCAAAGGATGTAGATCAAGAAACTGTTAGCCAATGGGAAGAAAAGCTCAAAATGCTTAAGGAACCATACGCTACAAAAACTCTGGCTGTTAAACGTGAAAAATGCACAGGAGGAAAGTTATCCAAGGAAAGATTGACGGTGTTCCTCTGTGGAAACATGGATGGGAGATTGGAGAAGCCTCTTGTGATTGGTAAGGCAACAAAGCCACGTTGCTTCAAAAACATAGACACTACACAGCTTCCCGTTATTTGGCGTGCAAATAAAAAAGCCTGGATGACAGCAGAACTAATGTCTGAATGGCTCAAGATTTTTGACAGAAAAATGAAGAGAGAAGGTCATAAAGTCATCCTGTTTTTGGATAACGCTACCTGCCATCCACATCTGAAACTTAGCAATGTAAAATTAGCTTGGTTCCCTGCAAACACAACAAGCGTAACACAGCCAATGGACCAAGGTGTTATCTACACGATGAAGACACACTATAGAAAATTATTGCTAGAGTCCTTGGTTGCAAACATTTCTACCACACAAAATGTACACCAGCTTGCCAAGTCCATAACAGTCCTTGATGCTGTCAACTGGATTTCTATGGCATGCAAGTCTATTTCTGCTGATACCATTTGCAAGTGCTTTGTAAAAGCTGGTTTCTCTAATTCAAACAGGAACGATAATGAAGAATTGCCAGAAATAATACAGGTGACTTGTTGACACTGAAATAGACTGTTACATTGACATAGACAAAGAACTTGCAACGGAAAGCTCATTTACAAATGCTGTGGAACTTTTAGATCAACAACAAGATAGTGATGAGAACATGGATGACGATCAAAGTGCTGAAACCACAGAAATTCCCAGTGAGCCAGCAATCAAAAGCTACCAAGATGCTCTAGAGAAAGTTCACCATTTGCAAGAGTTTGCATTATTTAATAACTGCCCGGAGCTTCTAGAACCAATAACATCCACTAGACATTTAATTGAAAAAAGGATAACCAATGCCACAAGAAAACAAGCAACATTATTGGCACTCTGGGGACAAGAAAACCAATAAAGGTACAGGTATGTACAGTAAAAACATACAGTAGACAGTAACTGTAGTACACTATCTAAATACAGTACAGTACTGTATAAGAGTATGTAAAGCTTAAATACAGTACTGTACTGTTTTTTAGTACAGTACTGTACATTATTTAACAGTACTGTTGAATGTTTTGTTTATGATCATTATTTCTGATGACTAACTACTGTATTTCCCTGTTTTAGTACACACTGGCCTGTTCCAGATCATTCTGTATCCGGACCTTCAAGCAAGACCTCTCCAGCAACAGTACAGTACAAACATTTTATTAAAGTACAGTATGTAAACATTGTCTCCATCTGCAGCTAAAAATTTTTTAAAGTAAAGTACTGGATTGGATACAAAAAACTATACAGTACTGTACTTTAAAATGTTTACTGTATTACAGTAATTGTGAACAAAGTTGATGCAACAATTAATCTTTTACACTTAATAATGTTCAGTAGTGTATTTGTATAGAATATACTTGATGTCTTCAGAGCCATTTTCTGTTAGAATGAAAAAGTACTGAAGTAAAGTACTGTAAAATAAATCCATATACAGTACTGTACTGTACAGGTGTACACTAAAAATGTTAAGGTATGTACAGGTAGAGTACAGTACCTGTGTTTTTATTTACAGAATTTTATTTTCAGTAGTTGTACACTATTTTAAGTACATTATGTTATTTACAGTAATTGTACTGTTTTTTTATTTACAGTACTGTACTTTAAAATGTTTGCATAAGATGTGATTATTAGTGGGCATTGCGCTCAATAGATACTGTACCTGTAATTGTACTGTACAGTACAGTGTATTTAGAAGAGTTGAAGTTTGTGTATTACAGTACAGTAATTATGAACAAAGTTGATGCAACAAAGAATCTTTTAATAATGTTCAGTACTGTACCATTTTCTGTTAGAATAAAAAAGTACTGAAGTACAGTACTGTAGAAATAAATCCAGATACTGTACTGTATAGAACAGGTGTACACTAAAAAAATTAAAAGTACATACAGGTAGAGTACAGTACCTGTATTTTTATTTACAGTACTGTACTGTATTTTATTAACAGTACTTGCACAGGTATTTTTATTTTCAATATTTTACTGTAAAGTACAGTATTTACAGTACTGTAGTTTAAAATGTTTGCATATTACTGTATGTGATTACTGTATTAGTGGGCATTGCGCACAATAGATACTGTAGCTGTGATTGTACTGTACTTAGAAGAGTTTAAGTTTGTGTACTGTATTACTGTAATTGTAAACCAAGTTGATGCAACAATTACAGTTAATCTTTTACCGGTAATACTGTTCAGTACTGTTCCATTTATGTTAGAATAAAAAAAGTACTGTAGTACAGAACTGTAAAAATAAATCCAGATACAGTATTGTACAGTACAGGTGTACACTAAAAAATAAAAAGCACGTACATGTAGAGTACAGTACTGTACCTGTATTTTTATTTTTACAGTATTTTACTGTACATTTTACAGTATTTCAAATGTTTGCATAAGGTGTGATTACTGTACCTGTATCTGTGGTAATTGTGCACAATAGATACTGCACCTGTAGATGTCTTTGTACTGCATACTGTACAGGTACAGTTTAGAAGACTTAAAGTTTGTGTACTGTATTACTGAACAGTAATTGATGCAACACATAATCTTTTAATACAGTACTGTACTGTGTTTGCATACAATTTATGTTTTCTCACCCATTTTCTGTGTTAGAGAAAAAAAGGCAATCCAGATAAAAACTAAATAAAAGACTGTAATGATTAAGCAGAAAAATTGTACTGTCTTTGTTACTTGAATGCAAGAAAAACAAGAAATTGATTCTGATTAGGGATGCACTGATATTGGTACTTTATGATATGGTGCTGATCCTGAGCATTTGCGCCAAAATGCTCTGATACCAGAACTGACGGTCAGAGGGAGACCTGCAATACAGCGAGGGAACATGGAAATGGCTTCCCAGCCAATCAGGAAGCTGGACAGCAGGTCATTCATTACCTGCCGCCCGACTTCCTAATTGGTCAGGAATTCAATCCTATGCTCCCTTGCGGCAAGGCAGGTCAGACTGGCTTCATGACCAATACAGTAACATTATTCTGCCATTTTTGAATTTGCACATGTCCATCTGCAGCTAAAAAATTTTTAAAGTAAAGTACTGGATTGGATACAAAAAACTATACAGTACTGTACTTTAAAATGTTTACTGTATTACAGTAATTGTGAACAAAGTTGATGCAACAATTAATCTTTTACACTTAATAATGTTCAGTAGTGTATTTGTATAGAATATACTTGATGTCTTCAGAGCCATTTTCTGTTAGAATGAAAAAGTACTGAAGTAAAGTACTGTAAAATAAATCCATATACAGTACTGTACTGTACAGGTGTACACTAAAAATGTTAAGGTATGTACAGGTAGAGTACAGTACCTGTGTTTTTATTTACAGAATTTTATTTTCAGTAGTTGTACACTATTTTAAGTACATTATGTTATTTACAGTAATTGTACTGTTTTTTTATTTACAGTACTGTACTTTAAAATGTTTGCATAAGATGTGATTATTAGTGGGCATTGCGCTCAATAGATACTGTACCTGTAATTGTACTGTACAGTACAGTGTATTTAGAAGAGTTGAAGTTTGTGTATTACAGTACAGTAATTATGAACAAAGTTGATGCAACAAAGAATCTTTTAATAATGTTCAGTACTGTACCATTTTCTGTTAGAATAAAAAAGTACTGAAGTACAGTACTGTAGAAATAAATCCAGATACTGTACTGTATAGAACAGGTGTACACTAAAAAAATTAAAAGTACATACAGGTAGAGTACAGTACCTGTATTTTTATTTACAGTACTGTACTGTATTTTATTAACAGTACTTGCACAGGTATTTTTATTTTCAATATTTTACTGTAAAGTACAGTATTTACAGTACTGTAGTTTAAAATGTTTGCATATTACTGTATGTGATTACTGTATTAGTGGGCATTGCGCACAATAGATACTGTAGCTGTGATTGTACTGTACTTAGAAGAGTTTAAGTTTGTGTACTGTATTACTGTAATTGTAAACCAAGTTGATGCAACAATTACAGTTAATCTTTTACCGGTAATACTGTTCAGTACTGTTCCATTTATGTTAGAATAAAAAAAGTACTGTAGTACAGAACTGTAAAAATAAATCCAGATACAGTATTGTACAGTACAGGTGTACACTAAAAAATAAAAAGCACGTACATGTAGAGTACAGTACTGTACCTGTATTTTTATTTTTACAGTATTTTACTGTACATTTTACAGTATTTCAAATGTTTGCATAAGGTGTGATTACTGTACCTGTATCTGTGGTAATTGTGCACAATAGATACTGCACCTGTAGATGTCTTTGTACTGCATACTGTACAGGTACAGTTTAGAAGACTTAAAGTTTGTGTACTGTATTACTGAACAGTAATTGATGCAACACATAATCTTTTAATACAGTACTGTACTGTGTTTGCATACAATTTATGTTTTCTCACCCATTTTCTGTGTTAGAGAAAAAAAGGCAATCCAGATAAAAACTAAATAAAAGACTGTAATGATTAAGCAGAAAAATTGTACTGTCTTTGTTACTTGAATGCAAGAAAAACAAGAAATTGATTCTGATTAGGGATGCACTGATATTGGTACTTTATGATATGGTGCTGATCCTGAGCATTTGCGCCAAAATGCTCTGATACCAGAACTGACGGTCAGGGGGAGACCTGCAATACCGCGAGGGAACATGGAAATGGCTTCCCAGCCAATCAGGAAGCTGGACAGCAGGTCATTCATTACCTGCCGCCCGACTTCCTAATTGGTCAGGAATTCAATCCTATGCTCCCTTGCGGCAAGGCAGGTCAGACTGGCTTCATGACCAATACAGTAACATTATTCTGCCATTTTTGAATTTGCACATGTCAAAAGATGCTCCATCAATTACTAACTGTATAAGACGGAAACCTGTCCAAGACGGAAAATTTCCGTTGTCCGATGCCATTCCGTCTTAAACAGGTTTCACTGTATGTGTGTATATATATATATATATATATATATATATATATAAGTGCATTGGAGCCCTTTGCTAACAAGTAGATAAAAACATGTTAAATCATATTTATGCAATATTCATTTTTAATGAAGTGGTATTCTGTGTATATACTGTAAATATTTCACATTCCAATGTCCTGCACATAGCAGAATATGCTCTATGCATTTTTAAATATATATTTCTATATATATCTGTATATATCTATGCCTATATATAATCATTTACATAAATAGGTATAGATATAAAATTTAGCAAAAAACATCAGATATATAGAAATATGCACTTATGAATAAATAGAACATATTCTGCTATGTGAAGAACATTGGAATGTGAAATATTCATATTTTCATGTCAGGTTAGCGCACTAGAGAAAATGCCATTAGGGTTTGCATGTGAGTAGGGTGTTACTTTTTTTTTTGCACTTTTCTTGCTTCATTGACTTCTATGGGGGAATACGTTAATGCAGTTGCAATGTTCTAACTTCAACTTGCGTATGTCAGGGTTAGCATTCGTGCAAAAAAACGTTTTACTTTCAACTTCTAAAAAAAGCTTACTTCTAGGCCAATTAACGCATGAGGGGAGCGATAAATAGCGCTCCACTCACAATCTAGCCCTTAGAGTGCAACCACTCTGCCATCTATCAACTGCATTTGAAAGGAAAAGAAAGTATAAAAAAGAGGGGTTTTATAGTTTTTATTTTCCTAGATGTCAGTGCATCATATAACTAAAAGCAGTGATCTTGCACCCTAGTTTGCACTGTGCCTGACACAGAACCACCTAACTTTTTAGGATTGTCTCTTCTTCCAGTGAACTAACCTATACTTTAAATAAAACATATTGTGCCATATAAATTAAGATAACTCATCTGTTTTTTATAACGTGACTCAAAATATCTCTGTCTCAGCTCAGATTGCCATTATCTGGAAAGGTAGACTCTCCATATCTATAAAATCTACTCTGAAATCTCTACTATTTACTCTTTTATAGTTATTGTACCAAATATATATTCTACTACAATGGCTTCAAAAAGAAAGCAGAGACCAGGTAAACTTACCAAAGACCTACCCACTTCCAACTTTAAAATGAATAACTTTAAAGTTTTAGGGGGGTAGTTATCAAGCCGTCAACCTCAAATACGCTGGAATTCCGCAGCGTATTTGTGGCGAGGCTGATTCGCCTTAGTTATCAAAGGCTCGAGACCGGCAAAAGTAGAATTTTGTGACGTAAACTTCGATCCGCCAGACTCAGTCCGACACAGATCGATTCTTACGTCACTCCAAATGTTCCGCACACAAGTGCGGCACAATCTCACTACTTTTGCTAGTTATCAAATGACTAGCAGGTACGCTCGGCACTTTTACGGCCCAGCGTACCTTGTTTTCAAACCGCCACCCCTGGAGGAGGCGGATCCCATAGGAATCAATGGGAGTCTGACCATAGCGAAAGTACAAGTTCGCTGCTGACAGACATCCCATTGATTTCTATGGGAGCTGTCTGCACCTAACACTCTAACATGTACCCCGAGTCTAAACACCCCTAATCTGTCCCCCCTACACCGCCGCAACTAAATAAAGTTATTACCCCCTAAACCGCCGCTCCCGGAGCCCACCGCAAGCTACTCTATACATATTAACCCCTAAACCGCCGCTCCCGGAGCCCACCGCAACTATAATAAATGTATTAACCCCTAAACCGCCGCTCCCTGAACCGGAACAGCCAATAGAATGCGAGCTCAATCTGATTGGCTGATTGGATCAGCCAATCGGATTGAACTTGAATCTGATTGGCTGATTCCATCAGCCAATCAAATTTTTCCTACCTTAATTCCGATTGGCTGATAGAATCCTATCAGCCAATCGGAATTGAGGGGACGCCATCTTGGATGACGTCCCTTAAAGGAGCCTTCATTCGTCGGTAGTCCGTCGGTGAAGAAGGATGTTCCGCGTCGGCGGGAGGAAGATTCAAGACCCGGCTTGGAAGATGACATCGCCCGGATAGAAGACTTCTTCAGCGCCGCCTGGATGATGACTTCATCGGATGGAAGATTTCTTCAGCTCCGCTTGGAGGATTAACTTCTTCCGCTCCGGATGTCCACTTCGGTTCCATCGCTGCTCGGCTGAGTGAAGACGACTCAAGGTAGGATGATCTTCAGGGGATTAGTGTTAGGTTTTTGTAAGGGGGGTTTGGGTTAGATTAGGGGTATGTGGGTGGTGGGTTTTAATGTTGGGGGGGTTGTATTTTTCTTTTACAGGCAAAAGAGCAGTTTTCTTTGGGGCAAGCCCCACAAATGGCCCTTTTAAGGGCTGGTAAGGTAAAAGAGCTTTGAACTTTATTTAATTTAGAATAGGGTAGGGCATTTTTTTATTTTGGGGGGGTTTGTTATTTTATTAGGGGGCTTAGATTAGGTGTAAGTAGCTTAAAATTGTTGTAATATTTTTAAAATGTTTGTAACTTATTTTTTTATTTTTTGTAAATTAGCTTTTTTTATTTTTTGTACTTTAGTTAGTTTATGTAATTGTATTTAATTGTAGTTATTTGTAGGTAGTTTATTTAATTAATTTAATGATAGTGTAGTATTAGGTTTAATTGTAACTTAGGTTAGGATTTATTTTACAGGTAATTTTGTATTTCTTTTAGCTAGGTAGTTATTAAATAGTTAATAACTATTTAATAACTATTCTAACTAGCTAAAATAAATACAAAGTTACCTGTAAAATAAATATAAATCCTAATATAGCTACAATGTAATTATTAATTATATTGTAGCTATCTTAGGGTTTATTTTACAGGTAAGTATTTAGTTTTAAATAGGAATAATTTATTAAAGTATAGTGTAGTGTTAGGTGTAATTGTAACTTAGGTTAGTTTTTAGTTTACAGGTAAATTTCTCTTTATTTTAGCTAGGTAAGCTATTAAATAGTTAATAACTATTTAATAGCTATTGTACCTAGTTAAAATAAATTGAAAGTTGCCTGTAAAATAAAAATAAATCCTAAGATAGCTACAATACACTGTGTGCAGAATTATTAGGCAAATTAGTATTTTGACCACATCATCCTCTTTATGCATGTTGTCTTACTCCAAGCTGTATAGGCTCGAAAGCCTACTACCAATTAAGCATATTAGGTGATGTGCATCTCTGTAATGAGAAGGGGTGTGGTCTAATGACATCAACACCCTATATCAGGTGTGCATAATTATTAGGCAACTTCCTTTCCTTTGGCAAAATGGGTCAAAAGAAGGACTTGACAGGCTCAGAAAAGTCAAAAATAGTGAGATATCTTGCAGAGGGATGCAGCACTCTTAAAATTGCAAAGCTTCTGAAGCGTGGTCATCGAACAATCAAGCGTTTCATTCAAAATAGTCAACAGGGTCGCAAGAAGCGTGTGGAAAAACAAAGGCGCAAAATAACTGCCCATGAACTGAGAAAAGTCAAGCGTGCAGCTGCCAAGATGCAACTTGCCACCAGTTTGGCCATATTTCAGAGCTGCAACATCACTGGAGTGCCCAAAAGCACAAGGTGTGCAATACTCAGAGACATGGCCAAGGTAAGAAAGGCTGAAAGACGACCACCACTGAACAAGACACCCAAGCTGAAACGTCAAGACTGGGCCAAGAAATATCTCAAGACTGATTTTTCTAAGGTTTTATGGACTGGTGAAATAAGAGTGAGTCTTGATGGGCCAGATGGATGGGCCCGTGGCTGGATTGGTAAAGGGCAGAGAGCTCCAGTCCGACTCAGATGCCAGCAAGGTGGAGGTGGAGTACTGGTTTGGGCTGGTATCATCAAAGATGAGCTTGTGGGGCCTTTTCGGGTTGAGGATGGAGTCAAGCTCAACTCCCAGTCCTACTGCCAGTTTCTGGAAGACACCTTCTTCAAGCAGTGGTAGAGGAAGAAGTCTGCATCCTTCAAGAAAAACATGATTTTCATGCAGGACAATGCTCCATCACACGCGTCCAAGTACTCCACAGCGTGGCTGGCAAGAAAGGGTATAAAAGAAGAAAATCTAATGACATGGCCTCCTTGTTCACCTGATCTGAACCCCATTGAGAACCTGTGGTCCATCATCAAATGTGAGATTTACAAGGAGGGAAAACAGTACACCTCTCTGAACAGTGTCTGGGAGGCTGTGGTTGCTGCTGCACGCAATGTTGATGGTGAACAGATCAAAACACTGACAGAATCCATGGATGGCAGGCTTTTGAGTGTCCTTGCAAAGAAAGGTGGCTATATTGGTCACTGATTTGTTTTTGTTTTGTTTTTGAATGTCAGAAATGTATATTTGTGAATGTTGAGATGTTATATTGGTTTCACTGGTAAAAATAAATAATTGAAATGGGTATATATTTGTTTTTTGTTAAGTTGCCTAATAATTATGCACAGTAATAGTCACCTGCACACACAGATATCCCCCTAAAATAGCTATAACTAAAAACAAACTAAAAACTACTTCCAAAACTATTCAGCTTTGATATTAATGAGTTTTTTGGGTTCATTGAGAACATGGTTGTTGTTCAATAATAAAATTAATCCTCAAAAATACAACTTGCCTAATAATTCTGCACTCCCTGTATAATTATTATTTATATTGTAGCTATATTAGGGTTTATTTTAAAGGTAAGTATTTAGTTTTAAATAGGATTAATTTAGTTAATAAGAGTAATATTATTTAGATTTATTTAATTAATATTTAAGTTAGGGGGTGTTAGGGTTAGGGTTAGACTTAGGTTTAGGGGTTAATAATTTTATTACAGTGGCGGCGGTGTAGGGCAGGATAGGGGTTAATAAATTTATTATAGGTGACGACGGTGTAGGGGGGGCAGGATAGGGGTTAATAGGTTTAATATAGGTTGCGGCGGGTTCAGGGAGCGGCGGGTTAGAGGTTAAACTATTTAGTTGCGGCGAGGTGCGGGATCAGCAGGATAGGGGTTAATAATTTTATTATAGAGGGCGACGGTATAGGGGGGGCAGGATAGGGGTTACTAGGTATACTGTAGGTGGCAGCGGTGTCCGGGAGCGGCGGTTTAGGGGTTAATACATTTATCAGAGTTGCGGCAGGGTCTAGGAGCGGCGGTTTAGGGGTTAATACATTTATCAGAGTTGCGGCAGGGTTTAGGAGCGGCGGTTTAGGGGTTAGTAACTTTATTGAGTTGCGGGAGGCTCCGGGGCGCCGGTATAGGGATAGAACAGTGTAGTTTAGTGTGGGTGCTTAGTGACAGGCTAGCAATAAAGCTGGGAAAAAGCCGAAGAGCAGCGAAATCGGATGAGTGATAACTCTCACAGTCCGCTGCTCATCGCCCCGCGGCTTTTTGACAGCTTTATTTGATAACTTAGGCGAACGTATTCAAGGTCCGCGGCGGCGAAGGTAGGCGAGCTTAGGCGGGCGTATTGGGCCGGCGAAGGCAGAAAAGTAGACGGCTTGATAACTACCCCCCTTAGAATCATCAACTTCAGTATCACCAACGCCACAAGATACTGATCTACTACCATCTGATTTAGATAATACCTCACCTATCCTGCAAGATAACGAACCACTTACACAGGCAGATTTTGCTTCCTCTCTCTCACATGTGAGTAAACTCATTAAAAATGGCCTTGCAGAAAGATCTCTCTGATCTCGGTGAACAAGCTGTTAACATAGAAGACAATATGTATCAAAGCAACACTGAAACAGATACACAAAATAGTGTCCTCCAAGTCCACAACAATTTAACAATTGCAATTGCAAGTGGAAGATTTGGACGATTGAGGACGGACTCAAAACGCCAGAATTCTGGGTGACCCAGAGTGGATGTTACAAAACCAAATTCCTCAATATCTGCAACTATTCCAATCTCTTTTACACACTGAGGAATTGCCTGACTTACCTAAAGAACAGGCTCATAGCGTTCTTTAACTGAAGCCTCCAGATGATAAAAATCCAAGAGACATTATTTGAAAGTTCCAAAATTTCAAGGATAAAGAGAGAGTCCCATGGCTGCTGCCTGAAAGCTTCACCAGATCACTCATGACAGTGACAATCTACAGGTCTTTGCAAACTTGAGTTCCATTACTTTAAATAAACATAGAGAAACAAAATATTTAACTACCCACCTACAAGATCTCAAAATCCCATACCACTGGAGATTACCTTTTTGCCTCAAGGTTCTCAGTGGATCACAATTTATTATATATAGAATATCAGATGATTTGGAACCCTTTTGCAAGCAACTCAATATACCTCCACCAGCTCTACCCATCTTCGATCCGCTTCTCATCAAGGAGATCAGCAGCAACAATCCGTTCCGAAGCCCCAGAGGTCAGAATAGATGAAAGTGACAAAGAAATGTGCCAAACCAACCCCAAACCCTCCAGCTACAGACATCAGTCCTCCATGATATTTTTCAGGACTAATAAACAAATAAGTACAAAATTCACTTGACAGTAATAAAATAAAAAGTGAAAAAACATAAATTATGCTTACCTGATAATTTCATTTCCATCTGTGGGAGAAGAGTTTACGGCTTCATTCATTACTTGTGGGAATTAAGAACCTGGCCACCAGAAGGAGGTAAAGATACCCCAGCCAAAGGCTTAAATACCTCCCCCACTCCCCTCATCCCCCAGTCATTCTGCCAAGGGAACAAGGAACAGTAGGAGAAATATTAGGGTATAAATGGTGCCAGAAGAACAAAAATAAATGTAGGTCCGCCCACCGGAGAAACGGGTGGGAGCCGTGGACTCTCCTCCCACAGATGGAAATTAAATTATCAGGTAAGCATAATTTATGTTTTCCATCTTAATGGGAGGAGAGACCATTACTTGAGGGAACAAATACCCAAGCTCTAGATGACACTGAATAAAAAAACAGGAGGGCAAAAGGAGGCAGACCCTAATTTGAGGGCACCACAGCCTGCAAAACCTTTCTCCCAAAAGCTGCTTCTGCCGAAGCAAAGACATCAAATTTGTAAAATTTTGCAAAAGTATGTAAGGAAGACCAAGTAGCTGCCTTACAAATCTACTCCATAGAGGCCTCATTCTTGAAGTCCCATGAAGAGACCACAGCCCTAGTTAAGTGAACCGTAGTCCTCTGAGGAGGCTTATGTCCCGCTGTCACTTAGGCCAACCGAAAAATGCTCCTCAACCAAAAAGATAGGGAAGTGGAAGCGGTCCTCTGTCCCTGTGCTCCCCCGAATACACAACGAATAAGGACGAAGTCTGTCTGAATTCTTTCATGGTCTGAAGATAGAACTTCAAGGCTCGAACCACATCCAAATTATGAAGCAACCTTTCCTTTGAAGAAGAAAGGTTAGGTTAGGACACAAGGAAGGAACTACTATCTCCTGATTGATGTTACGATTCAACACAACCTTGGGAAAAAATGCCAACCCAGTGCAAAGTACAGCCTTAGTGGCGTGAAAAACCAGGTAAGGAGGCTCACATTGCAAGGCTACCAACTCCAAGACTCTGTGTGGCGATGCAATAGCCAGTAGGAATAGTACCTTCCAGGAAAGAATTTCAATGTCAAGTGAATGCATAGGCTCAAACAGAGCCCTCTGCAACATCTTACGTACCAAGTTTAAGCTCCAAGGCAGAGCAGAATTTGGAAAGAAAAGACAGGCCTGATCCTGGACAGAGCCTGAACAAAAGATTGAATATCAGGTAGCTCTGCAAGTTTCTTGGGTAAAAGTACAGATAAAGCCAAAATCTGTCCCTTTAAGGAACTGGTGGCAAGACCCTTATCCAACCCATATTGGAGAAAAGACAGAATCCTGGATACCCTAACCTAATGCCAGGGATATCCACGTTCCTCACACCAGGACAAGTAGGTCCTCCACACCTTGTGATAGATGCTACGAGTGACCGGTTTCCAGGCTTGAATGAGAGTATCAATCACTCTCTCAGAAAATACTCTCTTGGCTAGGACTAGGCGTTCAATCTCCACGCAGTCAGCCTCAGAGAATCGAGATTTTGGTGTAGAAATATCGCTCAAAGTTCCAGAATATTGATCGGTAGAATTGACTCCTCTCGAGTCCACCTGCCCTGTGCCTTCCTGGCACCCAAAACAGCTCCCCTTCCTGACAGACTTGCATCCGTGGTCACAATCTCCCAGGATGACAGTTGTCCTGGACTGATCTACCAAGAGAGGGATTCCTTCGTTCGGTTGTCTAAGGAGATCTGTTGGGATAGATCTGAGTGATCACCTTTCCATTGTCTCAACATCCATAACTGAAGAGGTCTGAGATGGAACCTGGCTTATGGAATGACATCAATGCTGGATACCATGAGCCCAATCACCTCCATACACTTGGCTACAAATGGCCTTGAGGAGGTCTGACGGGCAAGACAGCTGGACGCAATCTTGCAATGTCTCTGATCTGTCAGGAATATCTTCATGGATATGGAATCTATGATCGTACCCAGGAATTCCACTCTGTTGCTGTGAACCAGAGAACTCTTTCCTTAATTTATCCTCCATCCATGAGATCGAAGGAGAAGAAGAAGAGCCCTCGAATAGTCCTCCGCAAGACTGCAGGACGGAGCCTGGACCAGGATGTTGTCCAGATAAGGAGCCACTGCGATTCCTCTGGCTCTCGCCACCGCAAGCAGTGCTCCCAGAACCTTCATAAAGACTCTTGGGGCAGTCGCCAGACCAAATGGTAGGGCCACAAACTGGAAGTGTTGGTTCAGGAATTAAAAACTTAGGAACCTTAAGTGATCCTTGTGGATTGGTACGTGAAGCATCCTTCAAATCTATGGTAGCCATGAACTGTCCCTCTTGAACTAGGGGCAGAATAGACCTGATCGTCTCCATCTTGAATGATGGGACTGACAGAAACTTTAGGCACTTTAGGTCCAGAATCGGGCCAAACATGCCCTCCTTCTTTGGGACCACGAAAAGGTTTAAATAATACCCCAGACCTCTTTCTGCTAGAGGGACTGGGACGATTACTCTGAGAGAGGAGAGATCCCTCACACACTATAGAAAGGCGTCTCTCTTCTCTAGTCGTGATGATAGGTTTGACAGGAGGAATCTGCCTCTGGGCGGATGAGTCTTGAATCCTATAAGATAACGCTGATGGAGATATTGATCACTTAATATTACATCAAGGTCTAAGACGGAAAGAAGTCTGTTTATATATAAAACAAATGTGAATTACAAACAAACAATAAACGGACACTGTAGGGTTAATAATTAAAAAAAAACTTTAAATAGAGGAAGACAGCCGGAAACAGGTATCTTGACAAAGGCTCCCTGGTGAGCTGAAACGCGTAGAACCTGTTACCCGACACGAAGGAGGACATTCAGCTGATCATCTGCGTCTTGCTCCAGCTCCCAGAACCGCTACACTACTTGTGACTTAAACCGTCTGTACAAGCAGGTAAACCGTAGGAGCATATTCAAGGAGCTGAGGAAACATCGTAAGTGTGCACACTTGAAATAGAGACTGTATTTGCAACTGAACATTCCTAATTGGATTGGTATCACTTTCAAATACAAGCAGCAGAAATAGAGACTCCGCCCCCACAGCTGAATCATTGGGCTAGTGAGAGATACCGCTTGAGGCTTTATTTGACACATTGCAACCTCTTTATCAACACCGAGGAAAATTTATAAACATGATAATGCTACTGTGGCTGTTTTAATATTAGCCAAACCGACTTAGACCTATAGACTTTTGCATCGCCATATAGTGATCTATGCATTGACGAACTAACCACCCACAATATGCTTATGTAAAATTATACGCAATTGTATTTATTTATAAGAGTGATCCATAAAGACCTGTTATATTATGTCCACATTCTTAAGCATTTATTGATCAGAGTGAATAATATTTTAAGCTCTTTAGTATAACACTGGTGTTACATTTATAGAAAAATTTTTATGTCATTTTTATCTAGTAGGCTGTGAATGATTGTGTTTTTATGCAAATATTAATAAATTGCAAACACCTTTTTTACTATAGCAATTTGCAAATGCCTCTTTTTTAAAATTATATATGCATTTTTTACAATTATATATGCATTTATACTCTATTTAGTAATTTAACAATTTTATTACAATTTTATTATACAGTTAGACAGCCGTAGGCGCCACCTCCATTTTTTCCTTGAATCCTATCCTGTAACCCTGGGCGATGACATCCAGAACCCAAGGGTTCTGAACATCTCTTATTCAAGCCTCCACAAAAAGAGTTAATCTGCCCCCTACGCGATCCAGAGACGGATCGGAGGGCCACCCCTTCATGCCGATTTTGTCTCGGCGTGCTTCTTGATCTGCTTGGCCTTGTTCCAAGATTGAGCTGGCTTCCAAGATCTCTTGGACTGCTCAGTTTTCGCGGCAGGCTGATGGCGTTGGGACTTGTCTGAATGAAAGGGACGAAAAGTAGACCCCTTAGCTTTATCCTTCTTATCCTGCAGTAGGAAGGCACCCTTGCCACCTGTGACCGTGGATATGATAGAGTCTAGGCCTGGACCAAAATGAACATTCCACTGAAACGGGAGGGATAGTAAGCTAGACTTGGAAGTCATGTCAGCAGACCACGACTTTAACCACAGAGCCCTACAGGCTAGAACAGAAAAACCTGATGTCTTGGCATTCAGGCGAATAATCTGTATATTTGCATCACAGATGAATGAATTAACTACCCTTAAGGCCTTAATCTGATCTTGTATCTCCTCGAGGGGAGTCTCCACCTCGACCATAGCTGATAGAGCATCACACCAGTAGGTAGAGCTCCAGCCACCGCAGCGACTGCCACTGCTGGTTGAAAAATGAACCCTGTGAGTTGAAACATCTTTCTTAACATGGACTCCAATTTTTTATCCATGGGCTCCTTGAACAAAGAGCTATCTTTGAGTGGGATAGTAGTACGCTCAGTGAGCATGGAGATAGCACCATCCACCTTAAGAATGGCCCTCTGCATGTGCAATCAGAGATGAATGTAGGGAACGCAGCTTGCGGGACGGAGAACCCTCAGAGGTGGATGGCTCAGTTGTACTAAATATCTTTTTAGATATTGCAACTTTATAAAAGCATGATGTGGAACAAAGTTGAGAAGGTGGATCAACCGGAACCTCCTCACAATAGACACAATTATTAGGTTTTATTAACATATCAGAGTCCTCCATAGCTTGTGCCTTTATTACGGACTAGATATAAATTAAATGGCACCTTTACACCCCAATGGCTGGGGCACTCACCACCTCCTATGACCCGGACCACAGGGAAACCACTTTGTCTCCTACAACCGTCGGTCAGGAAACAGGAAGTTAAAGAGGCCACACCCGGTCACATGGAGTGCCATGCAGGACCGCCACTGCACTAGAGAGAAAACGCACCAAAATGCCTGCATCAATCTCTCGCTAAAGAAAACTGACTGTTCACACATTGACAGAGCCTCATCTCACACATTTCGCAGCATTAAACACAATAAAGAATATTATGCATAAACCCCCCCCCTGTTCAATAATCCCCTTTCCGAGGATATTAACCCTTGATTCTATACGGATAAAAGGAGACACACTGTGACCCTGTCTTCTTGCATTATCATATCTATATATATATATATATATATATATCTATAAATAAAATTATCTTAGCAGAATCTACGCTGTGGAAGAGGAGCTCCTGACATGGACTTGAGAGCAGAAAGCAGGTAGCAAAACTCGTCAACGCTGATTGCCAATGGAGCTGTTAATCTGAGTCGGGATGGTTTCGCAGAAAGACTCTCCCTGCATCTCCGGACTCTAACTTTTACCCATGCTCTCACTGAGGCTGGCAGGACTACTTAAAACTCCAGTCCCATCTTGAAGAGTGCTACCCTCCATAAGAGACTACTCCAAATCTTCCGACACTTCTCTGCCAACCTCCTGTGACGAAAGGCAAAGAATGACTGGGGGATGAGGGGAGTGGGGGGAGGTATTTAAGCCTTTGGCTGGGGTGTCTTTGCCTCCTCCTGGTGGCCAGGTTCTTAATTCCCACAAGTAATGAATGAAGCCAAGGACTCTCCTCCCATTAAGATAGAAATAAACCAAAAAAATCAAATCAAATGCAATTTTTAAGGATATATATGATCCGTGAAGTCTTCCTCAATCTTAGTGGTTCAAGTGTTTTCTTGCCTCAAAAAAACCCAAGGAAAATAAAATATAGTGCAATAAATTTAAAAAAATGTAGATAATATTCACACCGACGGTCCCGCTAAGGGGTTACTCACACTTTGTAGAGCCAGTCAGGCTCTAGGTTTGGATGCACACCTGGTTTTATACTGCCAGGTCCCCAGTATAACACCAATCACAGGTCGCTGCTTTAGGTAAATAACATTTATTTAAAAACAGATAAAAATTCTTAAAAAGCCACAAATAATTACTTGTACATATAGTCACTCGGGTATCTGTCCACATACAAAGTTTAGTAGGAGTGAAATTGCAACCCCTTCTCGGGTGGAGGTGGATGGCATGCCTGATGGCTATGCTAACCCTCACCGGGTAAGGATATGCACTCGATACCTGTCCTGGTGACTTTTTCGTAAGAGCGTGGTAGTGGCATTTGCTAACGATCCGACGTACGTTTCGCCGTAAGCGTACGGCTTTTTTAAGGAAGTGGATTGGTGTACATCTTCTTCTCTGGAGAGGATATTTGGTGGACAATCCTCCTATTGGTCGTAACTAATGATGTCATATGTCTATGCCTAAATGTTCCATCCTCCATTTTTGAAAAGGGCATAGCCACAAGGTCTTATTTTCCATACACATGCAATCCATTTTGAAAAAGGTCAGCTATATGGTGTGACTTATTGTCCTTAATACAATATGCATATCTGGTTTTGTATGTAGTAAGTTAAAATATTAGAAAATAATTTCATCCAAAAGGAAAAATTTATACTGTTTCACATATAATTAAGTAAATAAATCAACCGTGATTGATACATAATTACATAATAATATTTTGTTAATATTTTATTGCTTCACAATTGCAATACTTTCTTGAAAGGCAATTTTAGCACAAATTGGTTGTTCCCAAAATGAAAAAAGGATATTTTCCTAATTTGTTATACATTATACACGATTATATAGTATTCTTCTTTATTCTATTCTTATTTTATAACAACGACATCTTACATGTCTTAAAGACGATAAATCTGTCAGTTGATGTAATAATATGTAAGTGATGTTAAAAAAGAAGTTAAATCTATATTGATCGAATAATTAAAATTTAATATACAATAATGAGATAACAATATAGTGCCGGCACTAACTTAAAACAATGTGATAATATAAGACATAAAATATAAAATATCAATTGGCGGTTCAAGGCTGTTTGCAAACATATAACGGTAGTGTATATCAACTCTTAGGAAACAAAAGCAAGGAAAAATGCTGGCTTGCTGGATGCTTTTGGCAGCATATAGCTAAAAATGTGTCCATATTGGATATGAAACAGTGTTCTCAAATTGGGTACAAAAATTACCGTCTCTGGAGTACAAAAAGTTGTCCGTTGTTAATAAGTCCCGTGACTTTGTACAGAGTGATTCTCCTGGTGCGAACGGAACAGGTGTTGGTTCAGATAGCACGATGTTAGTTTATTGTGTTTCTTCAGTGCTTTTAGCAAATTTTCTTGCAGCGTCCTTAGATGCTGACCATAGCAGCAGGGGAAAGGGTAGGTCCTGGGACCGAGGTATTAGCTGACTTCTGGTGGTTTGTTTCGCAGCTATGCCAACAAGTCCTATTACCCTTACCGATATGAGAATCAGGAGCTTGCTTGAAACCCCAGTGATACTTTGATAATCGTCAGTTGGACACAAGCGGTAAGCAGATCATGGGTCGGATTATTAAGCATATATAAGCCACTCTGGGATATGTGAGAGGGATATTGCACCGTACCTACTGTAACCACTTGTATCAAGGATATGGATTGGAAGTAGACGAGCAAATCTACGCGTTTCAGCCCGATAGGCCTTTATCAAGATCTTGTGTCCAACTGACGATTATCAAAGTATCACTGGGGTTTCAAGCAAGCTCCTGATTCTCATATCGGTAAGGGTAATAGAACTTGTTGGTATAGCTGCGAAACAAACCACCAGAAGTCAGCTAATACCTCGGTCTCAGGACCTACCCTTTCCCCTGCTGCTATGGTCAGCATCTAAGGACGCTGCAAGAAAATTTGCTAAAAGCACTGAAGAAACACAATAAACTAACATTGTGCTATCTGAACCAACACCTGTTCCGTTCACACCAGGAGAATCACTCTGTACAAAGTCATGGGACTTATTAACAACGGACAACTTTTTGTACTCCAGAGACGGTCATTTTTATACCCAATTTGAGAACACTGTTTCATATCCAATACGGACACATTTTTAGCTATATGCTGCCAAAAGCATCAAGCAAGCCAGCATTTTTCCTTGCTTTTGCTTCCTAAGAGTTGATATACACTGCCGTTATATGTTTGCAAACAGCCTTGAACCGCCAATTGATATTTTACATTTTATTTTTTATATTTTATGTCTTATATTATCACATTGTTTTAAGTTAGTGCCGGCACTATATTGTTATCTCATTATTGTATATTAAATTTTAATTATTCGATCTATATAGATTTAACTTCTTTTTTAACATCACTTACATATTATTACATCAACTGACAGATATATTGCATACATTTAGAGCTCTTTGCTTTAACTAGCGCTACCCTGTATCTCTCTTTCCATGTCTAATTTCATTAGCGATTTGGAGATTCGCTAATGTTTTGGGTCAGCATTACAGAGCCAGAGAGTGTTAGTATCTCTTTCACCTTTCTTTTCATGTCTTAAAGACGACTATGCAGCCAAATATACTGCTAATAAATTTTGGTCTTGATTTTCCAATGACCCTATATTTATAAGTGTCAAAAAATACCAAACAAGGTATAACAAATAGATCTATTGGTGACTATCAGGTTGATACAGAATGGGATTTAGAAAGAGGGAAAAGGAAGAAAAAAAAAAACAATTAAAAAAATTGTGTAACTCAAAGTCTTTGTTCAAGCCATTGGGCACTAAGGTATCTAGGATATAAATCCATTTAATCTCTAATTGTCCTAGGTCTTGTAGTCTATCCCCTACTCTCCAATACTGAATGGCTTTTCTAATTCCTATAAATTCTAAATGTTTAGGATCCCTATTATGAACTTTATCAAAGTGGGCTGATACTGTATGTTTTTTAAAACCAGTTTTAATGTTATATACATGCTTGTTTATTCTACTCCTCAGTAATCTGGTGGTTCTTCCCACGTAGAACAAATTACATGAACAACGCAACATGTATACAACATATTTACTGTTACAGGTAATCATTTCTCTTATATCAAACTTTTTTCCTTCTTTAGATAAAAAATTATTTCGTCGCCCTATTGTTTTTTTGGTGTTCTGACACGCATTACATGATTGACATTTAACAAATCCTATTTGTGCTGTGTGTAGCCAATTGGTATTTTTTTCTTTAATATAACTTTTAGTTCATTGATCTTTAATATTAGGAACTTTTCTGTATACGATAGGTTTCTCATCCAGAATGGTTTCTAGTATTGAGTCCCTAAATAATATTTTCCAATGTTTATTAATCATATCTCAAAATTGGTTATACTGTGAACCAATGGACCTATTGGTTTCTTAAGGGCTGTATCAGTTTAACTTTTGTCTTTGTATTTTAAGAGATTTTTTCTTTCCATTTTGTCAACCTCCTCTATAGTTCTTCTAATATGTTTCATTATAGTTTTTCTCTATGAATAGTTCTTTAAGAATTTCTGCCTATGTTAGATTTTCCTTATTTTCTTTACAATTTCTTTTTAGCCTAATAAATTGGCTTTTTGTAATACTAGAAAGCCATTTAGTTTGATGACAACTATTGGTGCTAATAAAATTATTAATGTCAACTTTTTTGAAAAAGTTTTTACTCTTAATTTTATTATCTTCTATGTATATTTCTAAATCCAAAAATTCTACTTTTTGCTGATTGTAATTCCAAGTGAAACCTATATTAAATTGATTATTTTCCAGATACTGTAGTAAATATTTAAGTTGAACTACAGAACCGGGCCAAATAAAGAAAATATCATCTATGTAATCGGAAAACATATCAAGGGTAAACAAATTTTACAAAACACTTTCCATTTAAAAATGTAGACTACATAGTCCCTTTAGGGAGAAGCTCATAGCAAATAATCCAAATCTGTCTTCACTTTTGTCAAAATTAATAATGGGCTAGATTACGAATGGAGCTCTAACTGTTGCACACAAGCGATAAAGTGTATTTTTGTGTGCATCAGAAGTAGCGCTTGTATTACAAGTTAAAAGTAAATGTGTTCACTTGAGCGCACTCAAATTTTAACGCGTCAGGTTAGTACGACTTCAGAGCTCTGGTTAACTGTTACATGAGACAAAAAAGTTGAAAAGGATCAAAATACCTTTAACCCCTTAACGACCAAGGACGTACGCCACACGTCCTCAAAAAAAATACAGTTAATGACCGAGGACGTGTGGCGTACGTCCTTGGTCTGGAAAGCAGCTGGAAGCGATCCTGCTCGCTTCCAGCTGCTTTCCGGTTATTGCAGTGATGCCTCGATATAGAGGCATCCTGCAATAACCCCCCTTGGCCATCCGATGCAGAGAGAGCCACTCTGTGGCCCTCTCTGCACCGGACATCGGTGGCTGGTATCGTTGGTGGGTGGGAGCAAGTCTGGGAGGCGGGTGGGCGGCCATCGATGTGCCGAGTGGAGTGGAGGGGGGCAGGATCGGGGGCGGGACAGACGGGGGCGCGCACGGGAGCGCGCGCGTGCACGGGGGGCGGCGGGCGGGCGTGTGCACTGGGTGGGAGCGGGAGGGAACCGCTACACTGCAGAAAAAAAAGTTAAGAAAAGTGTTAAAAAAACAAATATAAAAAAATAATAATGATCATCTAAGGGTTCCTGAAGGGGTGGGGGGTTGGTCTTGGGGGGGGAAAGCTACACTACAGAAAAGGGCAAAAAAAACCCCAAAAAACATACTTTTTGTTACTAAACTGGGTACTGGCAGACAGCTGCCAGTACCCAAGATGGCGCCCATTAAAGCAGAGGGGGAGGGTTAGAAAGCTGTTTGGTGGGGGATCAGTGAGGTTGGGGGCTAAGGGGGGATCCTACACAGCAGCATATGTAAATATGCCACACACAAAAAAAAGCCCACATATAGCTTTTATTTTAGTACTGGCAGAGTTTCTGCCAGTACTTAAGATGGCGGGGATAATTGTGGGGTGGGGGAGGGAAGAGAGCTGTTTGGGAGGGATCAGGGGGTCTGATGTTTTAGGTGGGAGGCTGAGCTCTACACTAAAGCTAAAATTAACCCTGCAAGCTCCCTACAAGCTACATAATTAACCCCATCACTGCTAGCCATAATACACGTGTGATGCGCAGCGGCATTTGGCGGCCTTCTTATTACCACAAAGCAACGCCAAAGACATATATGTCTGCTATTTCTGAATAAAGGGGATCCCAGAGAAGCATTTACAACCATTTGTGCCATAATTGCACAAGCTGTTTGTAAATGATTTCAGTGAGAAACCTAAAATTGTGAAAAATGTAACGTTTTTTTTAATTGGCCTAGTTCAATACTTTGGGTTGTCTACTACACTACACTAAAGCTAAAATTCCCCCTAAAAGCTCCCTACATGCTCCCTAATTAACCCCTTCACTGCTGGGCATAATACACGTGTAGTGCGCAGTGGCATTTAGCAGCCTTCTAATTACCAAAAAGCAACATCAAAGCCATATATGTCTGCTATTTCTGAACAAAGGGGATCCCAGAGAATAATTTACAATAATTTAAGCCATAATTGCGCAAGCTGTTTGTAAATAATTTCAGTGAGAAACCAAAAGTTTGTGAAAAAATTTGTGAAAAAGTGAACAATTTTTTGTATTTAATTGCATTTGGCGGTGAAATAGTGGCATGAAATATACCAAAATGGGCCTAGATCAATACTTTGGGATGTCTTCTAAAAAAATATATATACATGTCAATGGATATTCAGAGATCCCTGAAAGATATTAGTGTTCTAATGTAACTAGCGCTAATTTTGAAAAATAATGGTTTGGAAATAGCAAAGTGCTATTTGTATTTATGGCCCTATAACTTACAAAAAAAAGCAAAAAAGATGTAAACATTGGGTATTTCTAAACTCACTTTTGGTGGTTGTAGATGTGTAACAGATTTTGGGGGTCAAAGTTAGAAAAAGTGTGTTTTTTTCCATTTTTTCCTCATATTTTATAATTTTTTTATAGTAAATTATAAGATATGATGAAAATAATGGTATTTTTAGAAAGTCCATTTAATGGCGAGAAAAACGGTATATAATATGTGTGGGTACAGTAAATGAGTAAGAGGAAAATTACAGCTAAACACAAACACTGCAGAAATGTAAAAATAGCCTTGGTCCCAAACGGACAAAAAATGGAAAAGTGCTGTGGTCATTAAGGGGTTAAAAGTACAGTTACACTCATAATAGCACTGTCCGATAAAACATATTTTTAAAAATTACATTAAAAAGTTATAAGGGCTCAAAGATATGAGGTATCAGTTATAAAATATAAAAGCCATGCAAAGGGCTTTAACATAGAGATACATACATGCATGTCTAAATATGTATATTTATATATATATATATGTGTGTACACATATGTATTTATGTGTTTAACTGTATGTGTACTGTACATATTTACCATTCCAATGTTCTTCACTTACAGGATAATGTATTTTTTATTGTAAATACATATTATATATATACCTATACCTGTACATCGATTCCTTTAGATATATAGTGGTATAGATATGTATTTTACATGAACAGTATCAGATATATATAGAAATATATATTTAACAATAAAAAGTACATTATTTTCGATGTGAAGAACATAGGAATGTATAATAAGTGTTTTGAACATGATTTAGATTTTAAAGCGGTTGGGTTAGTGCACATAAAAACTTAGTTATCTTAAGGAGCATTATTAAAGTATTACATATAAAATATTAAAAGAAAATAACAAAAATTAGTATCAGGGATAGGCACGGACCGAGGCTGTGGCGGACATTTTCCAAAGTACAGACATTAGTGAAGGAAACCAAGGTACATTTCAAATTAAAAACATCAAAAAACACTCTCTTTACAGAGAGGGTTTTGGATACATGGTGGAATAGCCATCCAGCAGAAGTGGTAGAGACAGTGAAGTAGTTAAATATGCATGGGATAGGCATAAGGTTATGCTAGATATAAGATAAGGCCAGGAACTAATGAAAGTATTCAGAAAATTGGGCAGACTAGATAGGCTGAATGGTTCCTATCTGCCGTCATATTCTACGTTTATATAAGTAAGGAGAGCGACACTTTGCTGTCAAATGGGCTGCACGTTGAATGCCCCTGGTCTAGTTCCACAAGTACAAATTAGTCATCTAATCAAACAAGTTTAAAATAAGTTTAAAATAACATTTATATAAAGACTGCTTGTGGTATTACCTTTTTTGGGGGGGTTATATTGAGAGTCTGCAACTCCTGACCAAACCCACCCACCTTGATGTTAATTGCATGATCATCATGGTTGGTTACTTACTTGGTTACGTAAGGTTTGTCAGAGAAGGCAGCGGTCTTCTACACACAGACACCAGCACCACGCTGCCGCACAGATCAGGGAATTGGGATGGGATGGATAGACATTTAATAAATCCTATTTGTGCTGTGTGTAGCCAATTTGTATTTTTGTCTTTTATATAACTTTTAGTTCATTGATCTTTAATATTAGGAACTTTTCTGTATACGATAGTAGGTTTCTCATCCAGAATGGTTTCTAGTATTGGGTCCCTAAATAATATTTTCCCATGTTTATTAATGATATCTCAAATTTGGATATACTGAGAACTGTGTCTTAGGACCAATGGACCTATTGGTTTCTTAAGGCTGTATCAGTTTAACTTTTGTCTTTATATTTTAAGAGATTTTTTCTTTCCATTTTGTCACCCTCCTCTATAGTTCTAATAGATGTTTCATTATAGTTTTTCTCTATAAATCGTTCTTTAAGAATTTCTGCCTGTGTTAGATATTCCTTATTTTCTTTACAATTTCTTTTTAGCCTAATAAATTGGCTTTTTGGAATACTAGAAAGCCATTTAGTTTGATGACAACTATTGGTGCTAATAAAATTATTAACCAAAACCAGCAGCAGCTTATTAATGCAAAGGTATCTTTATTTGTGAGACTTCACAGTATACAAAAAAAACCGACGTTTCGTTCACATGACCTTAATCATGTTATACATCACATCCTCCTGTTACACAATTTATACCCTCATATAGGGGGAGGGTTCTAGTTACCTGATTCAGGTGTATCAACAATTCTTATCCATATACAAAACATACACACACCCTCTAGTGGTCATAACAGAGTGCAATCTTCTTTAACCCATTAGGACCTGGAAAACATATATCCTTAGTTAAAAACATATTCATAATTATTTAAAACATTACATGTTATAATCTTAACACCTATTTACAATATACTCAAACATATTATAATACCACATCAGTAAGTGAATAACTACAGTATTAGTTTGTTTTATAGAGTGACACCCCAATCTATTTCTACCGGTACCATAGATTGTAAGGTATAAATCCAGAAAGTCTCCCTGGATTTAAGCATTTTAATCCTATCTCCCCCCCCCCCCCAGCTTGTAAAAAATGGTTGGATACTGGGGCATCCATATTCCCCCTGCGGATGTTAGATTTATGTTCATCTATTCAATCTCTGGCTCTACGTGTTGACTCCCCAATGTAAATTTTTGAACAGGGGCACTTGATTAAGTATATAACAAAGTCAGTATTACATGTATGAAAGCCAGAGATCCTAAATTTCTTCCCAGTTAATGGGTGAACAAAGACCTCCCCTTTAATCATGTTATTACAATTGCAGCACCCCAAACAGGGATAACTACCCATCCGTGGATTTGAAATGAATGTTTGTCTGTATCCCTTCTCTGGACCAATGTCAGCTCTCACCAGTGTGTCTCTCACATTCCTACCCCTCCTATACGCTGGCATAGGGGGCTCCTGAAATTCCTTAATATGTTTATTGAGATCTCTTACCACTGGCCAGTGCTTCCTAATAATCCCATTAATTTTCTTGCTTAAGGGGGTATACTCTGTAACAAACATGAGTCTATCCTTAGTTTCCACTCTATTCTTGACTCTATTTCCTTTGAGAACAGATTATCTTTGAATTATCTCAACCTCTTTAACTTGTTGTTCAATAAGGGATTTAGGGAAGCCCCTCTCAAGGAAACAATTACCCATTTCTCTTAATCTAATGCCTATTTTAGTTTCATCAGAAACAATTCTCTTCACATGTAGGAGTTGACTCAGCCAATCAGATTGAGCTCGCATTCTATTGGCTGTTCCGATCAGCCAATAGAATGCGAGCTCAATCTGATTGACTGATTGGATCAGCCAATCGGATTGAACTTGAATCTGATTGGCTGATTCCATCAGCCAATCAGATTTTCCTACCTTAATTCCGATTGGCTGATAGAATCCTATCAGCCAATCGGAATTGAGGGGACGCCATCTTGGATGACGTCCCTTAAAGGAGCCATCATTCGTCGTAGTCCGTCGGTGAAGAAGGTGGTTCCGCGTCGGCGGAAGGAAGATTCAAGACCCGGCTTGGAAGATGACTTCGCCCGGATAGAAGACCTCTTCAGCGCCTCTTTGAAGATGACATCGGCCGGATCGAAGACTTCTTCAGCGCCGCCTGGATGATGACTTCATCGGATGGAAGATTTCTTCAGCGCCGCTTGGAGGATTAACTTCTTCCGCTCCGGATGTCCTCTTCAGTTCCATCGGTGGCTCGGCTGAGTGAAGACGACTCAAGGTAGGATGATCTTCAGGGGATTAGTGTTAGGTTTTTGTAAGGGGGGTTTGGGTTAGATTAGGGGTATGTGGGTGGTGGGTTTTAATGTTGGGGGGGGGTTGTATTTTTCTTTTACAGGCAAAAGAGCTGAACTTTTTGGGGCATGCCCCCACAAATGGCCCTTTTAAGGGCTGGTAAGGTAAAAGAGCTTTGAAATTTATGTAATTTAGAATAGGGTAGGGTTTTTTTTTATTTTGGGGGGTTTGTTATTTTATTAGGGGGCTTAGATTAGGTGTAAGTAGCTTAAAATTGTTGTAATATTTTTAACATGTTTGTAACTTAATTTTTTATTTTTTGTAACTTAGCTTTTTTAATTTTTTGTACTTTAGTTAGTTTATGTAATTGTATTTCATTGTAGTTATTTGTAGGTAGTTTATTTAGTTAATTTAATGATAGTGTAGTATTAGGTTTAATTGTAACTTAGGTTAGGATTTATTTTACAGGTAATTTTGTATTTCTTTTAGCTAGGTAGTTATTAAATAGTTAATAACTATTTAATAACTATTCTAACTAGCTAAAATAAATACAAAGTTACCTGTAAAATAAATATAAATCCTAAGATAGCTATAATATAAGTATTAATTACATTGTAGCTATCTTAGGGTTTATTTTACAGGTAAGTATTTATTTTTAAATAGGAATAATTTATTAAAGTATAGTGTAGTGTTAGGTGTAATTGTAACTTAGGTTAGGATTTATTTCACAGGTACATTTCTCTTTATTTTAGCTAGGTAAGCTATTAAATAGTTAATAACTATTTAATAGTTATTGTACATGGTTAAAATAAATTGAAAGGTGCCTGTAAAATAAAAATAAATCCTAAGATAGCTATAATATAATTATTATTTATATTGTAGCTATATTAGGATTTATTTTATAAGTAAGTATTTAGTTTTAAATAGGATTCATTTAGTTAATAAGAGTTAATTTATTTAGATGTATTTAATTAATATTTAAGTTAGGGGGGCGTTATGGTTAGGGTTAGACTTAGGTTTAGGGGTTAATCATTTTATTACAGTGGCGGCGGCGTAGTGGGGGGCAGGATAGGGGTTAATAAATTTATTATAGGTTGCGGCGGGTTCATGGAGCGGCGGTTTAGGGGTTAAACTATTTATTTAGTTGCGGAGAGGTGCGGGATCAGCAGGATAGGGGTTAATAATTTTATAATAGAGGGCGACGGTATAGGGGGGGCAGGATAGGGGTTACTAGGTATACTGTAGGTGGCAGCGGTGTCTGGGAGCGGCGGTTTAGGGGTTAATACATTTATAAGACTTGCGGCAGGGTCTAGGAGCGGCGGTTTAGGGGTTAATACATTTATAAGACTTGCGGCGGGGTCTAGGAGCGGCGGTTTAGGGGTTAGTAACTTTATTTAGTTGCGGGGGCCTCCGGGGGCGCAGGTATAGGGGGTAGAACAGTGTAGTTTAGTGTGAGTGCTTAGTGACAGGCTAGCAATAAAGCTGGGAAAAAGCCGAAGGGCAGCGAGATCGGATGAGTGATAACTGTCACAGTCCGCTGCTCATCGCCCCGCGGCTTTTTGACAGCTTTATTTGATAACTTAGGCGAACGTATTCAAGGTCCGCGGCGGCGAAGGTAGGCGAGCTTAGGCGGACGTATTGGGCCGGCGAAGCCAGAAAAGTAGACGGCTTGATAACTACCCCCCCTAGTGTATACATAATGAACTTGTCACTCTGCAAAACAATTTCATTAAGCTAATTCAAAAAGTCCCCAGTATCTTTAATGTAAGACATTGCTATAGTAACCAAAGGCCTCAATACTCTGTCCAGGTAAACTGATACATTGGTAAGGACGGAACTAGTACTAGCCTTAAGACCTAGATGGGGGGGGGGGGAGAGATAGGATTAAAATGCTTAAATCCAGGGAGACTTTCTGGATTTATACCTTACAATCTATGGTACCGATAGGGATGAATAAGGAAATAGATTGGGGTGTCACTCTGTAAAACAAACTAATACTGTAGTTATTCACGTACTGATGTGGTATTATAATATGTTTGAGTATATTGTAAATAGGTGTTAAGATTATAACATGTAATGTTTTAAATAATTATGAATATGTTTTTAAATAAGGATATATGTTTTCCAGGTCCTAATGGGTTAAAGAAGATTGCACTCTGTTATGACCACTAGAGGGGGTGTGTATGTTTTGTATATGGATAAGAATTGTTGATTCACGTGAATCAGGTAACTAGACCCCTCCCCCTATATGAGGGTATAAATTGTGTAACAGGAGGATGTGATGTATAACATGATTAAGGTTATTATGTGACCGAAACGTCGTTTTTTTGTATACTGTGAAGTCTCAAAATAAAGATACCTTTGCATTAATAAGGTGCTGCTGGTTTTGGCTATTTTGTATGGAGTAAAAGACTATTGCAGAGTCCTTACAGCGTGCATCTGCTTGTTTGGGCTGGAGTGCTGGACCTTATACATTGATTCTAATAAAATTATTAACGTCAACTTTATTGAAAACGTTTTTACTCTTAATTTTATTATCTTCTATGTATATTTCTAAATCCAAAAATTCTACTTTTTGCTGATTGTAATTCCAAGTGAAACCTATAATAGATTATTTTCCAGATACTGTAGTAATTCTTTAAAGGGACACTGAACCCAAATTTTTTCTTTCGGGATTCAGATAGAGCATGCAATTTTAAGCAACTTTCTAATTTACTCCTATTATCAATCTTTCTTCCTTCTCTTGCTATCTTTATTTGAAAAAGAAGGCATCTAAGCTTTTTTCTTGGTTCAGACTCTGGACAGCAGTTTTTGATTGGTGGATGAATTTATCCACCAATCAGCAAGGACAACCTAGGTTGTTCACCAAAAATTGGCCGGCATCTAAACTTACATTCTTGCATTTCAAATAAAGATACAAAGAGAGTGAAGAAAATTTTATAAAAGGAGTAAATTATAAAGTTGCCTAAAATTGCATGCTCTATCTGAATCACGAAAGAAAAAAATTGGGTTCAGTGTCCCTTTAAGTTGAACTACAGAACCGGACCAAATAAAGAAAATATCATCTATGTAATCGGAAAACATATCAAGGGTAAACAAATTTTACAAAACACTTTCCATTTAAAAATGTAGACTACATAGTCCCTTTAGGGAGAAGCTCATAGCAAATAATCCAAATCTGTCTTCACTTTTGTCAAAGGTAATAATGGGCTAGATTACGAATGGAGCTCTAATTGTTGCACACAAGCGATAAAGTGTATTTTTGTGCGCATCAGAAGTAGCGCTTGTATTACAAGTTAAAAGTAAATGTGTTCACTTGAGCGCACTCAAATTTTAATGCGTCAGGTTAGCACGACTTCAGAGCTCTGGTTAACTGTTACATGAGACAAAAAAGTTGAAAAGCATCAAAAATACCTTTAAAAGTACAGTTACACTCATAATAGCACTGTCCGATAAAACATATTTTTAAAAATTACATTAAAAACTTATAAGGGCTCAAAGATATGAGGTATCAGTTCTAAAATATAAAAGCCATGCAAAGGGCTTTAACATAGAGATACATACATGCATGTCTAAATATGTATATTTATATATATATATATGTGTGTACACATATGTATTTATGTGTTTAACTGTATGTGTACTGTACATATTTACCATTCCAATGTTCTTCACTTACAGGATAATGTATTTTTTATTGTAAAAACATATTTTATATATACCTATATCTGTACATTAATTCCTTTAGATATATATAGTGGTATAGTATGTATTTTACATGAACAGTATCAGATATATATAGAAATATATATTTAACAATAAAAAGTACATTATTTTCGATGTGAAGAACATAGGAATGTATAATAAGTGTTTTGAACATGATTTAGATTTTAAAGCGGTTGGGTTAGTGCACATAAAAACTTAGTTATCTTAAGGAGCATTATTAAAGTATTACATATAAAATATTAAAAGAAAATAACAAAAATTAGTATCAGGGATAGGCACGGACCAAGGCTGTGGCGGACATTTTCCAAAGTACAGACATTAGTGAAGGACACCAAGGTACATTTCAAATTAAAAACATCAAAAAACACTCTCTTTACAGAGAGGGTTTTGGATACATGGTGGAATAGCCATCCAGCAGAAGGGGTAGAGACAGCGAAGTAGTTTAATATGCATGGGATAGGCATAAGGTTATGCTAGATATAAGATAAGGCCAGGAACTAATGAAAGTATTCAGAAAATTGGGCAGACTAGATAGGCTGAATGGTTCCTATCTGCCGTCATATTCTACGTTTATATAAGTAAGGAGAGCGACACTTTGCTGTCAAATGGGAGCGACACTTTGCTGTCAAATGGGCTGCACGTTGAATGCCCCTGGTCTAGTTCCACAAGTACAAATTAGTCATCTAATCAAACAAGTTTAAAATAAGTTTAAAATAACATTTATATAAAGACTGCTTGTGGTATTACCTTTTTTGGGGGGGTTATATTGAGAGTCTGCAACTCCTGACCAAACCCACCCACCTTGATGTTAATTGCATGATCATCATGGTTGGTTACTTACTTGGTTACGTAAGGTTTGTCAGAGAAGGCAGCGGTCTTCTACACACAGACACCAGCACCACGCTGCCGCACAGATCAGGGAATTGGGATGGGCCACGACTCATGGTTAGTTGACTGCAGGCAGCTTGCTTCTTTCCTCACTTTCCCGCTACTAAGCATGGCACCGCATCAAGGAGGAGTGGGGACCTGCATTCATCTGTCCTTCTCCTCCCTCCCCTCCACAAAACGGGTGGTGGACACAGCAAGGACCAGTCACGGACACCAGTCTCCGTGTATGGACACCTTGCCAATCCCTGATTATTATACTGTAAAATATTCTAAATAATCTATAGAATATATCTATATATTTTACAGTATGTTTAATCATTTTTATAATTTTATTATTTTTTAAATATTTTATGTAATATTTCAATAATGCGCCTTAAGATTACAAAATTTTCATGTGTGCTAACCTGACCGCAATAAAATGTAAGGGCCTTGAGCGTTAACTGCGTTAGAAGTAAGCTTTTTGCGCACCTTAGGTTGCGCTTGTATTGCAAGTTGAAAGTAAAAAGTTATTGCTTGCATGATAAACTGTAGTTTTCATCTACTTAAACTGCAAAGAGCTCCAATGCAATTATATTTATGTCTATATATGTGTACATATGTATGTACAGATATATAGACATATGTATGTGTATATATATATATATATATATATATATATACAGGGAGTGCAGAATTATTAGGCAAATGAGTATTTTGACCACATCATCCTCTTTATGCATGTTGTCTTACTCCAAGCTGTATAGGCTTGAAAGCCTACTACCAATTAAGCATATTAGGAGATGTGCATCTCTGTAATGAGAAGGGGTGTGGTCTAATGACATCAACACCCTATATCAGGTGTGCATAATTTTTAGGCAACTTCCTTTCCTTCGGCAAAATGGGTCAAAAGAAGGACTTGACAGGCTCAGAAAAGTAAAAATAGTGAGATATCTTGCAGAGGGATGCAGCACTCTTAAAATTGCAAAGCTTCTGAAGCGTGATCATCGAACAATCAAGCGTTTCATTCAAAATAGTCAACAGGGTCGCAAGAAGCGTGTGGAAAAACCAAGGCGCAAAATAACTGCCCATGAACTGAGAAAAGTCAAGCGTGCAGCTGCCAAGATGCCACTTGCCACCAGTTTGGCCATATTTCAGAGCTGCAACATCACTGGAGTGCCCAAAAGCACAAGGTGTGCAATACTCAGAGACATGGCCAAGGTAAGAAAGGCTGAAAGACGACCACCACTGAACAAGACACACAAGCTGAAACGTCAAGACTGGGCCAAGAAATATCTCAAGACTGATTTTTCTAAGGTTTTATGGACTGATGAAATGAGAGTGAGTCTTGATGGGCCAGATGGATGGGCCCGTGGCTGGATTGGTAAAGGGCAGAGAGCTCCAGTCCGACTCAGACGCCAGCAAGGTGGAGGTGGAGTACTGGTTTGGGCTGGTATCATCAAAGATGAGCTTGTGGGGCCTTTTCGGGTTGAGGATGGAGTCAAGCTCAACTCCCAGTCCTACTGCCAGTTTCTGGAAGACACCTTCTTCAAGCAGTGGTACAGGAAGAAGTCTGCATCCTTCAAGAAAAACATGATTTTCATGCAGGACAATGCTCCATCACACGCGTCCAAGTACTCCACAGCGTGGCTGGCAAGAAAGGGTATAAAAGAAGAAAATCTAATGACATGGCCTCCTTGTTCACCTGATCTGAACCCCATTGAGAACCTGTGGTCCATCATCAAATGTGAGATTTACAAGGAGGGAAAACAGTACACCTCTCTGAAAAGTGTCTGGGAGGCTGTGGTTGCTGCTGCACGCAATGTTGATGGTGAACAGATCAAAACACTGACAGAATCCATGGATGGCAGGCTTTTGAGTGTCCTTGCAAAGAAAGGTGGCTATATTGGTCACTGATTTGTTTTTGTTTTGTTTTTGAATGTCAGAAATGTATATTTGTGAATGTTGAGATGTTATATTGGTTTCACTGGTAAAAATAAATAATTGAAATGGGTATATATTTGTTTTTTGTTAAGTTGCCTAATAATTATGCACAGTAATAGTCACCTGCACACACAGATATCCCCCTAAAATAGCTAAAACTAAAAACAAACTAAAAACTACTTCCAAAAATATTCAGCTTTGATATTAATGGGTTTTTTGGGTTCATTGAGAACATGGTTGTTGTTCAATAATAAAATTAATCCTCAAAAATACAACTTGCCTAATAATTCTGCACTCCCTGTATATATACATACATATGTAGAGATATATATGTATGTATCTCTATGTTAAAGCCTTTTGCCTGCGTTTTTCTTCTACACCTGAGACCTCATATCTTTGAGCCCTTATAACTTTTTAATGCAATTTTTTAAAAATAATTTTTAGCAGACAGTGTTAATATGAGTGTAACTGTTGTGCAATATTTTTTTTTAAATCATTATTATTAGATGCTGTTATGAGTGTAACTATACTTTGTAATGTGTTTTTGATGTGTGTTGTGACACTTTTTTGTTTCGCGGAAAAGTTAACCAGTGCTCTGTGGACACACGTATTCGCCGCTTGTTAACTTCAATTGCACTCAAGCGATCGCATTTACTTTCAACTTGGAATACAAGCGGAAAAACCAATGCGCACAAACACCCGTGATTAAACCTTTTCGCTTGTGTGTAACTGTGATCTGTCCCTAAATCACGAAACAAGATGCGCAAAACACATATTTTACATTACAATGTTCTTCACATAGAAAATAATGTACTTTCATTTGGGGTACCGCAAGGCTCTGTCCTCTGTCCCCTTCTCTTCTCAATCTACACGTCATCATTAGGGTCCCTAATAAAGTCCCACTGGTTCCAATATCATTTGTATGCCGACGACACCCAATCTCCTTCCTTGCTAACCCGTGTCACTAACTGTCTTTCTCACATCTCTTCCTGGATGTCCTCTCATTATCTTAAGCTAAATCTCTCCAAAACTGAGCTCCTTATTTCCCCCTTTCTTTCAAAATCTCCACCCCCAAACTTTCTTTAACTGTAGACAACTCCGTCATTACCCCTATCCCGCATGCCCGATGTCTTGGGGTCACATTTGACTCAGATCTTTCTTTCACTCCTCACAGTCAGTCCTTGGCTAAATCCTGTCACTTCCACCTGAAAAACATCTCTAAAATTAGACATTTCCTTAAACAAGATACAACTAAGATTTTAATCCACTCTCTCATCCTTTCCCGTCTCGACTACTGCAAATCTGTCCTCTCTGGTCTCCCTAGCTGCCGCCTAGCTCCTTTACAATCCATAATGAATGCCTCTGCAAGGCTCATCTTCCTTACACGTCGCTCTTCATCTGCTGCACCTCTCTGCCAATTCCTTCACTGGCTTCCTCTTGCCTCCAGGATTAAACACAAAACTCTGACTATGACATACAAGATCCTCAACTGCACTGCTCCCCCTATATCTCAGACCTTGTCTCCAGATACTCTCCCTCCCGTCCCCTTCTCTCTGCTCATCACCTCCAACTCTCCTCCTCTATTGTTACCTCCTCACATTCCGGTTTACAGGACCTCTCCAGACTGGCTCCCATCTTGTGGAACTCTTTGCCTCGCTCCACAAGACTCTCCCCTAGTTGTGAAAGCTTCAAGTGCTCCCTAAAGACTCTACTGTTCAGGGATGCATACAACCTAAACTAACCTTTCCTAATACCAGTTCCTCTCCTCCATTGCTATCCCCTTGAACCCCCTTACCATGTAAGCATAAGAGCCCAGCTGTTTGTAGATCACCTTCTTAAGAGCTGACTACAACAGTGTGACTCTTGGCAGGGCCCTCTACCCATTTGATCCCTATAAATGTTTCCTTGTATACCCCCTATGTTTATAGTGCTGCAGAATCTGCTGGCACTCTACAAATAACCAAAAATAATAATACTTTGTATTATTAACTATATATTTCTATATATATATCTAATACTGTTCATGTAAAATAGATATCTATACCTTTTTTGATGTTTTTTTAACTCAATTGAAATCGATGGTAGAAGTTAACGTGAGTGTGATGTCAGGATATCTGTGAGTATTATTAAATATTATATATATATATATATATATATATATATATATATATATATATATATATATATATATATATATATATATATATATGTGTGTGTGTGTGTAATTATATTGATCTACACATAGATTTATGATAGAAAACTCATTTTTATTTGTGAAACTGTTTGTAAAACAACCTCCTCTCGTTCTGAAACACAGATTTCAAGAACAAGGGAATTGCTTTCAAAGGTTTCCTGCCTAAGGTGTGAAGTTAAAGTTTCTATCAGACAACCCCCTTTTTCCTGATTACAATACATCCAAGCTAGGTACAAAGGGATAAACATTTGGTTCAATTAGAAAAAGGCAATCTATTTCAACGAGATGTTCACTATATGGCTTCTGTTGATTTCCTGCCCAAGATGGGTAATAAACTTATCAGACCCCTGTAAAGAGCAGTCACTAGGTCTGGGAAAAATCTCTTTGAGGCTTAAGCATATTCAAAAATTGATTACCTCTGCTGTGTCTAAATACACAAAGTTCAGACATACGTCTCAAATGGGAAAAATAGCAAGAGCTGATTACCCCTGCTGTGTTTAGATACACATATTACATTGTAACTGAAATTCATTTTAAAATACAAACTTGTATAATATCCAATACTGTATAAAAATGTATAAATATCTATATATGGATCTGGGAAATGCAATTCAGATTTGTAATAGATTAAATAACAATTGTAATAATCCCATTTTGAAATATATAACATATTTTTGTTTTTTTTCTGTCTTCCAGACATCTAAGGGACAAAATGGGGCTAATGGATGTTGATGCAGGATTGCCTGCATGGGGTGACCTAGGTCATATCATATTGTTCTGCACTAGATATTTATGTAACTTTAGATACATCTCTCAGGATATTCTAAGTAGAATGTATAGGAAGTCTATATAAATGTTTTCTATTTTTAACATAGAATTAATACTATACTAGTGTTTGGTCTCAAATTGTACATTTTAAATTGTAAATAGTAAATGGGATATATATGCTGACCAAAGAAGTTTATTAATACATGAAATTAAAGTATATTTAATGAACACACTGAGATGAGGTATTTGGACTGTTAGTAATGTTGATGGTGAGACTGCATTTGTGATTGTCTGCTGACCCCTAGGGGATTAAAAATGGTAACTCAGCCAAATGGATTGACTACTAGAACACATGCAAATCCAAATGAACCAATGAGATGGACAAGCTCCGAGGGCCAATGGAAAGACAGCTCTGTTAAGGGCCTATCAAATATCATCAATGATTATAATAAGAAAAGGGTGAGGTATATCACATGATATAACCTCATGCAAGGGGAGAGAAAAGAAAAAAAAAGTATTTTGTCTGTTTACTTTTGACTGAAAACTTTGCTGCTATTTTTGGGACACAGTCACTATAAGCAAAACCTGGGACTAACTTATTGATCCATATTGCAATACCTTTCTTCATATGAGGTGACCTGAATCTACTTGGAAAAGCTGGAACTTTTAATTTGGTTCATGTGGTGATGTATGACGGTTCTGTATTTCTAATATTTTAAACAAAGGTATTCTAAGACTATAGTCAGATTGCAGCTATATAGATATATTTTAGGATTTACTTTATTGTAGCTGAAATAAGAATTTATTTCAGCTCAGATAAATTGGCATATAAATTGGCTGTTTGCAATACAGGGAGTGCAGAATTATTAGGCAAGTTGTATTTTTGAGGATTAATTTTATTATTGAACAACAACCATGTTCTCAATGAACCCAAAAAACTCATTAATATCAAAGCTGAATAGTTTTGGAAGTAGTTTTTAGTTTGTTTTTAGTTATAGCTATTTTAGGGGGATATCTGTGTGTGCAGGTGACTATTACTGTGCATAATTATTAGGCAACTTAACAAAAAACAAATATATACCCATTTCAATTATTTATTTTTACCAGTGAAACCAATATTACATCTCAACATTCACAAATATACATTTCTGACATTCAAAAACAAAACAAAAACAAATCAGTGACCAATATAGCCACCTTTCTTTGCAAGGACACTCAAAAGCCTGCCATCCATGGATTCTGTCAGTGTTTTGATCTGTTCACCATCAACATTGCGTGCAGCAGCAACCACAGCCTCCCAGACACTGTTCAGAGAGGTGTACTGTTTTCCTTCCTTGTAAATCTCACATTTGATGATGGACCACAGGTTCTCAATGGGGTTCAGATCAGGTGAACAAGGAGGCCATGTCATTAGATTTTCTTCTTTTATACCCTTTCTTGCCAGCCACGCTGTGGAGTACTTGGACGCGTGTGATGGAGCATTGTCCTGCATGAAAATCATGTTTTTCTTGAAGGATGCAGGCTTCTTCCTGTACCACTGCTTGAAGAAGGTGTCTTCCAGAAACTGGCAGTAGGACTGGGAGTTGAGCTTGACTCCATCCTCAACCCGAAAAGGCCCCACAAGCTCATCTTTGATGATACCAGCCCAAACCAGTACTCCACCTCCACCTTGCTGGCATCTGAGTCGGACTGGAGCTCTCTGCCCTTTACCAATCCAGCCACGGGCCCATCCATCTAGCCCATCAAGACTCACTCTCATTTCATCAGTCCATAAAACCTTAGAAAAATCAGTCTTGAGATATTTCTTGGCCCAGTCTTGACGTTTCAGCTTGTGTGTCTTGTTCAGTGGTGGTCGTCTTTCAGCCTTTCTTACCTTGGCCATGTCTCTGAGTATTGCACACCTTGTGCTTTTGGGCACTCCAGTGATGTTACAGATCTGAAATATGGCCAAACTGGTGGCAAGTGGCATCTTGGCAGCTGCACGCTTGACTTTTCTCAGTTCATGGGCAGTTATTTTGCGCCTTGGTTTTTCCACACGCTTCTTGCGACCCTGTTGACTATTTTGAATGAAACGCTTGATTGTTCGATGATCACGCTTCAGAAGCTTTGCAATTTTAAGAGTGCTGCATCCCTCTGCAAGATATCTCACTATTTTTGACTTTTCTGAGCCTGTCAAGTCCTTCTTTTGACCCATTTTGCCAAAGGAAAGGAAGTTGCCTAATAATTATGCACACCTGATATAGGGTGTTGATGTCATTAGACCACACCCCTTCTCATTACAGAGATGCACATCACCTTATATGCTTAATTGGTAGTAGGCTTTCGAGCCTATACAGCTTGGAGTAAGACAACATGCATAAAGAGGATGATGTGGTCAAAATACTCATTTGCCTAATAATTCTGCACTCCCTGTAATAATATATATAACTTCTGGTGTTTTAATTAGAGTTATATAGAATCATTTGTGGGTTAAGTAGCTTAATTATATTTGTCTGGAAGTTAACAATCCATACCTTGGTATCTCATTGTGGTATTTTAATGCAACTCTGATTTGGGAGATTATTGTGAATAAGGTAATTTGTAAAGGTATATTTTTATGATCTTGGTATAGAATATTGTAACAGTTTAAGCTTGTATAGTTTGATTCATAATCTGGTTTCTATAAATATATTTCAATGTGTCTATAACTTTAACTTATCGTAAAGAACTTAGGAATAAATATTAATTTTAATTGTTTCGTATATGCATTTTAATTGGGGGTTAATTAAAGAATAATTATTAAATAAATTGTATTATAACCCTAGTATATACTGACATATCTGGAGGTACCGCAGTAGACGATTTTAAATTTATCACATTGATATCATATATTTGTAGTAAATAGAAATTATTAAAAAAAAACTAGAATTTTTTTTTAAAGATTAAGCTAAATATATATATATATATATATATATATATATATATATATATATTTATATTTATGATGAAATATTTCAAAATTAATGTTAATATCTTAAAATATTATTAGAATTATTTTTGGAAAAATTGATTAATTTTTTTTATTATTTTATTCATATTTCAAATTTATTATTAATATTTTTGAAAAATTGATTAAAGAAAATTAATTTTTCATATTTCAAAATTTATATTTATATATATATATATATATATATATATATTTGTTTTCCTCTTCTTATTGGTCAAAATTGTATTAGCATTTTAATATAAACAAACACTAAGTCAATATAATAATGTCTGTTACTAGGAGTGAATCAATTGAATCTATACATAGTGTTGAAATATGTTTCCCAAAATTGCCCATTAGTAAGGCAGAAATGCTTAAAACAGAATCCATTACTCACCTTAAAAATAGATTAAGTATTATTAAGGGAGAATTAGGCACTTATATTAAGATGCTTAAGACTAAGGCCATAAAGGTACATGAGGAGGACCAGTATAAGCTTGCATTCTCATTCCAAAAAGTCCAATATAAATTCCAAAGGCTCCCATTTGGATACATAAATTCAGGACATGAATCTGCTGTATTCATGCATGAGGCTATGCCTGATGCACTGGAAAGGGGACCTAATCTTATGTTGATGATGTTTAATCAAAAGCACAGAATTTGAAAAACACATCACAGAGCTTAAACACGTCCTCAACCAACTTAAAAGGGCAGGTGTCAAATTATCCCTACAAAAAGCTCAATGGTGCCGCTCTTGTGTAAACTTCATGGGGCATGAAGTTACTTCTGAAGGGTTAAATCCTCAAAAGAAAAAGGTGGAAGCTATAATAAATTCTAAGAACCCTACTTACTTAAAGGAATTGAGATCATTCCTGGGTATGATGAATTATTCTTGCAAATTTATTGATACTTATGCAGAATTAGCTAAACCACTGCTAATTCTTCTAAAGAAGGATGTGAAATGGCACTGGAGTGAGACTCAAGAGACAGCCATCATGGAGCTAAAGGGAAAACTCACTCAAGCACCTTGCTTAGCGTACCCTGAAGGTGGTAAACCTTTCTTCTTAGAAACAGGTTAAACAGATATAAGCATGAGTGCTGTTTTATACCAAAAGCATGATAATTTAATTTCATTGCTCATGCGAGCAAAACTCTATCCCCAGTAGAAATAAAATTTAGCAATTGCGAAAAAGCCCTCTTATCTACTGTATGTGCTCTACAAAATTTCTGTAGCTATATACAGGACGAGAAAATTATTGTAGAAACGGCCCACCAGCCTTTGCTATATCTGTAAAGTGAGAGAATAAGAGATGGAAATTTGTCTAACAGCCGCATAACAGCTTGGACTTCTTCCTTACAAGGCTGGCCTTTAGAAATTCGCTATAAGCAAAACAAAACGAATCCAGTCGCACAGGGGCTTGCTGAGCTCCATGACTGTACTGCTAAGGATCATGGGGAAGAGTTATTAGAAGATGATTTCCTGGAGGAACGATTGCTTTCCCCATATAAAATATACAATGAGGACCATTGTCAAACATTACCTTGGGTATATGTTGATGTTTGTTCTTACCATGCCACTATTTTTAATGAGCGCAGATTAGTCGCCGGCATTGGTATAATGTGGGCAAATGGATTCCCAAATATTTCTGTAGGTTTCAACATTGGACCAAAATCCAGTCAAGTTTCAGAACTCACTGCTGTTCTTAAAAACAACATTGAAATTGCTATTGAACAAGATATTCATGAATTTGTGATCATTACTGACTCAAATTATGTACGTGACAGATTTATTTTATACCTGCCAACTTGGAAAAGAAATGGCATGCAGAAAACTAACAACAAGCCAGTCAAACATATAATCTAGTGGTGTCCAATGATTTAACTATACACTGGAAAAAGACCAAGGGTCATTCCAGGGTTCTAGGTCCTGAAAGGAAAGCAATGATTTTGCGGATTCATTAGACAAACAAGGAGCCATAACTGGAGAACTCCTCAGTATCACTCAGGGGATTGTTTAATTAAATAACTTGTGGTAACAGAGATAGTCGTGCAAAGATGTGCAGAGAGATCGAAAAGAACTACTCCAAAAAAGAGTAAAACCAAAGGATGATCAGATAAGGTTCATATCAACCTATAATCCAAAAAGTAACTACATAAAATCCCTGTTTCAATCCAACTGGCACATACTAATGTCTGACCCCAAATTGATAACAATCTTGGGTGAGAAAATACAGACAGGATATAGAAGAACCCGTAATCTTAAGGACATTATTAGTCCTAGTCACCTTGCTAGTGAAAAAACTAAAAGTGCTTTTTCTAACGGTTCCTTTAAATGTGGAACCTGTACCACATGCAGCTTTATGCTTAAATTACACACAATACATGATCGGTTCAACAAACCACATAAAGTAAATGCACACATCAACTGCCAAACTGAAGGGGTAATATACGCATTACGCTGCAACTGTAATCTGTTCTATGTTGGCATGACAACCAGAAAAATCAGAGTAAGGTTGCAAGAACACTTGAGGAACATCAAAAATGCCAAAAAGGACTTACAAGCAGGAAAACAACTCACCTCGGTGGCCAGACACTTTTTGTATAAACACAATTCAAAACAAAGTAATTTAAAATGTTTTGGAATACAAAGAGTTAAGCTGGGGATCAGAGGTGGGGATCTAGAAAAAACCCTTCAAAAAGCTGAAAGTAAATGGATTTTTCTCCTTAACACAGTTTACCCATCAGGGTTAAATGAGTGTAACAATCTCTCCCCTTTTCTGTAAAAAATGAAAAAATGTGCAATGAATAGCACAAATTCATGATAACACAGCCTAACCCTCAAAAAAATTCTATCAAACGCCAGTATCTCAAGATCTAATTTTAACCAAGTTATTTGTGTGTTGAAGGTAGAAGTAATCCTTACCTCTTGCCTTATAAATTAAATTCAATTTCAATCCTACCATCACCATATACTAAAAAACGGTCATAATTAAAATAAGGACATACAGAATCACATTCTAGTGTACAACTATATGCACTAGTTATCTAAGGACTAGCTTATGTTAGTCATCTAGAATCATAATTAAGTGCACAACAGTATGAACAAGTTATTTAAGTATTAGTTTATGATAGTCCTTATTAACACTATACAAGTCTTAAGCACATAATTCATTGCAACTTTTATACACTAGTGGTGTTTATTATTAATAAAAATTCATCGTTCTTACATGCTTCACAGTCTGCACACAATACACACCAATTCACTATTACTTTTAAATAATTTCAGTAATATCTATTTATTTTTAGCACTGTGTTACAATCAAAGTCACAAGTAGTTATTTCAAAACACAACACAATAGCATTATTCACTAAACATTTACACTCAGTATTTTCATTTAATATTACACAATATTGTGGTATATACCAGCATAAGTAATGAAGTTATAATATAAACAAAGCAGTCACAATGTAATATATAGCACTAGTTCACGGTGGCACCTACAGGGTTAATTCACTATGTAGTATCACAGAGTTTAGGGAATACAGTGCTTCAACTTAAGGATAAAATAAAATGAAGTTGTAAATTTATGGCTGAGCATTAAGCCCTGCTATAAGGCTATGAGAACTTATTTGTCCTGATTACTCCAACATAATTAATTTGATCTTACAACTCAATTGATTTTATAACCTCAACATTACAATAAAGTTACTTTTAGTATTAGCAACAAATTAAACAACTCTAAAACTCCAACCGTAATGATAGGCGGTCTCTACACAGTAGAGGATGAGGATTGGCTGTCAGAAATAATCGTCACCCAGGAGGTGTGACCACTAGGCTTTAAAAGACCAGTATGTGAGCAGCGCGCTCACCCTTTGAAAAAGCCGCGAGGCGAAACATGTTAGGGACGTTAGGGACGCTAGGGTACTGGTGATGAGCCCTTGGAGCTCATGTATTTTTAGCTAGCCTTAGGAACCTCGATAGATTAAGATAATTTGAACCGCAATATACCTTAACAGTTGTGAGTGGTTAATGGGGGCAGAACGCTGACGTTCACATAAGCTGCTGGAGAATTTAACCGTTAGCAGTACTCACACTACTTGTAGTAAATTGTGACTACACAGGGCTCAATACCGCACTAATAATGTCTCATTTTGCTATGCTAAATTGAAATCTTATATATATTTTTTACCAAATATGTCTGTAGTGTTATAACATTACGCAGGTACCGTGCAGCTTATGAAATAGCGGTCATTCTTGTTACTACTCAGAGCAGTTGATAATTTGCCATTTACTTAAAGGCATATCTTGAACTAAGCCACTAGATCTGTCTGCTCTATATAAGAACAGGAACGCTATTTACCCAGTGTTTATCACCCTGTAATAAACATTAATATCGAAATACCTTACTACTAACGGTGATAACACCACAATAAGGGGTGATCTCCAATATCACAGATACTCTATATAGCAAAGTGTATACCCGCCGGACTTTGTATATCTAATATAAAAGACATTATTAAATATAAAGCATTGAGCCTTTATTTTTGTAGTGCAGGCTTGAACACAGCCTCATATACAAGATACGTATAGAAAATTAAGTGAAACTTTAAGGGATCCTATATAAAGTCCCTGACTGTACGCACAATGAATAAAAGTGTATAATTACTTAAGCCTCTTAATTATATATGTACAAGTGTACTGTAACGTATTGAGTTAATTCCACAGCAAATTCACAAAATTAACTGCAGTGAACCTAAGTATAAAATTATTCAATAAATTACCAGCAACAACATACTGATCAATCATATTTTGAGTTGTCACTCCCGGTATATATTGAATATATAGAATTGTTACTAGCCCCCATATTTTATAAGTTATCTATTTATAGATAATTTTTTACCCACCACACCAACCAATATACGATTAACAAGTAATATTATCTTGGCTCCTAAGAGTGTTTTTAAGTGTGTGTTTTCCAATTTTAACTAAGCCTTAATAAAAGTTAATTTTTAATGGTATTTAGTTTACTCAGACAGTTTTGTCTTTGTTCTCTGCACATCTTTGCACGACTATCTCTGTTACCACAAGTTATTTAATTAAACAATCCCCTGAGTGCTACAAATGTAGTCTATCTCAGATAGGGTAACATATCCTATCTGTCAGTTTTTTGCTTAAATTCTGCTTTACTACATAGCACCGTTTTCCTTTACTATACTAATGTGCTGTATGCACATAAGTTAATTAAGAATAAAGGGGATAATTTTATTACATTGAAAGTAGTGCCATTGGACCCTATCCTCTTTTGTTCAACTCCTCAGTATCGACCACTTAATGGGTGCAATTCAGGTAGAAGCCATTACCAGAAACCAGGCTAAACAACAGAGTGAGCCTAACCTGGTACAATGGAGTCAGGATTCTCCTAGTGAGGGCCTGATCACTAGTCAAAAAGAAGACCCCATTGTAGGCATCTTCTTTAAACACATAGAAGATCCTGAAAGCAACCCCATCTCAAAAGAGGACGATATTGGCAAGGAAGATCTTAGAATCTTAATGAAATCCAAATCACAATTCAAGTTGCAGGATGGTTTGTTAATTAGAACCTCCAAAACTAGCATCCAGCAATGGGTGGTACCTACAAAGTTCAGAGGTCTAATGCTTCAACATGCCCATGATGCCCCCACATCTGGCCATCGTGGCGTCAAACTCACGTATGAAATATTGCATGATTACGCCTTTTGGCCTCATATGTTGAAAGATGTTCAAACTTATTGTCAAGGTTGTTTAATCTGTCCACGGTTCCAACCCACTGCACCATCGCATAGAGTGCCATTGCAGAAAAGGGGGATGGTAATGCCATGGTCAGATATACAAATTGATTTTATTGGTCCAGTGACTAGGTCATCAAGAGGTAACAAATACATGTTAACAGAGACATGCCTATTCACTAAATGGGTAGAGTGCATCAGTGCACCTAACATAGTGCTGAAACATGCACAGAATTGCTCATCAACCACGTGTTTTCCAGATTTGGCTTACCCCAGAGAATCAAATCCGATCGGGGAACCCACTTCACTAGCGAAGTGATGACCAAAATGTGGAAAATACTAGGGGTCATAAGAAAGCTCCATATTGCATATAGAGCTGCCTCAAGTGGTGGTGTAGAGCGTTACAATCAATCCATTGTGAAAATCCTCAAAAAGTTGGTAAATGAAACAGGTAAAGACTTTGATGTAAAATTAACTCTAGTCCTAATGGCATTAAGTGCAACTCCAAGTAGTGCTACCAAGAGGTCACCTTTTGAATTGATGACTGGTAGAAGAATGGTTCTACATTAGCATCTACTGTACCGTACATCAGACCAGAACTTGATAAACACTGCCAATATGCATCAATATGTGGAGAACCTAAGGAAGCACCTGCAATATGCCTTTGCAACTGCCACTAAAACCTATTATGATCTCAAAACGTCCAAAAAGGAATATGAAATAAATGATAAAGTTTATCTTTATAGCTTTGGAAGAGATCAGGTTAAGGAGAAGAAATTTCTTCCATCATGGAAGGGTCCTTTTGTCATTACGGACAAAATATCTCCAGTCGCCTATAAAATTAGGTAGGATAAATGGGTCCATATTAATCAGTTGCAAGTGTGCCATCCTAGATCCCAACTACAAGTCATAGAGGGAGAATGAAAATATCATATCCCCAAATACATTAGACATATTGTAGTTTAAAGATGCCTAGCTAATGAGCATAAGGGCTCAAAAATAATGGACTCTCTTCATAGAAGGCTGTCTATGATGCATACTGTCAATACACTCACCAAGTACTACTGACTTTAAGCTAATTCAAATACATGTGTCCTACATCTATTTAAATTTGGAAGGGGGATTAATGTCAGGATATCTGAGAGTATTATTAAATAATATATATATATATATATATATATATATATATATATATATATATATATATATATAATTATATTTATCTACACATAGATTTATGATAAGACCAATAACTTATTTTTATTTGTGAAACTGTTTGTAAAACACAGATTTCAAGAACAAGGGAATTGCTTTTAAAGGTTTCTTGCCTTAGGTGTAAAGTTAAAGTCCCTATCAGACAACTCCCTTTACAGTACATCCAAGCTAGGTACAAAGGGATAAACATTTGGTTCAATTAGAAAAAGGCAATCTATTTCAATGAGATGTTCCCTATATGGCTCTGTTTAAAGTTGATTTCCTGCCCAAGATGGGTAAAAAAACTATCAGACCCCTGTAAAGAGCAGTCACTAGATCTGTGTAAAATCTCTTTGAGGCTTAAGCATATTCAAAAATTGATTACCCCTGCTGTGTCTGAATACACGAAGTTCAGACATACGTCTCAAATGGGAAAATAGCAAGAGCTGATTACCCCTGCTGTAGTTAGATACACAGCTGTACTGAGCCAAGCAGAAACACATATTATATTGTAACAAATTCATTTTAAAACACAAACTTGTATCATTTTCAATACTGTATAAAAATGTATAAATATTTATATATGGATCTGGGAAATGCAATTCAGATTTGTAATAGATTAAATAACAATCGTAATAATCCCATTTTGAAATATATAACATATTTTTGTTTTTCTGTCTTCCAGACATCTAAGGGACAAAATGGGGCTAATGGATGCTGGTGCAGGATTGCCTGCATGAGGTGACCTAGGTCATATCATATAGTTCTGCACTAGATACTTATGTAACTTTAGATACATCTCAGGATATTCTAAGTAGAATGTATAGGAAGTCTATATAAATGTTTTCTATTTTTAACATAGAATTAATACTATACTAGTGTTTGGTCTCAAATTGTACATTTTCAATTGTAGTAAATGGGCAATATATGCTGACCAAAGAAGTTTATTAATACATGAAATTAAAGTATATTTAATGAACACACTGAGATTAGGTATTTGGACTGTTAGCAATGTTGATGGTGAGACTGCATTTGTGATTGTCTGCTGCCCCCTAGGGGATTAAAAATGGTATGACAGCCAAATGGATTGACTACTAGAACACATGCAAATCCAAATGAACCAATGAGATGGACAAGCTCCGAGGGCCAATGGAAAGACAGCTCCGTTAAGGGCCTATCAAATATCACCAATGATTAGAATAAGAAAACTGTGGGGTATATCACATGATATAACCTCATGCAAGGGGGTAAGGGTAATACAAAGATTCTACACTCGGACTCTTAGCTAATCCCGGAAGGTGATGTAACCTCAAAATACTATCACCTAGATTAAATATAGAAGAAAAGAAGAGTTATTGGGATAGCGCTAAACAGCTGCGAGTCTTATAGAGTAAAATAGGTGTATGTGATCTCAGATAGATTTATATATGAATGTGAGGGTGTCCCTGTTTTGAGTTCTCAAATTTTGAGATAACTATTTTGATATATTATATAAGGATCCCCGGTTTAGCTTGATCATATAACTGGGATAGTAAAATAATTCCTATATTTTTAGGATTGTGTGATAGTCTTATGTCCTATGATTTTTTATATATATCTCATAGATATTCTTGTAGGATATGGTGTAGAATATGATGTAAAAGAGAGGAGCATAGATTTGAAAATATATATACTTTATTCCTATCGGGAGTTAGTTAACAATAAAAGCTAACACATAGATGCCGGCATCTAGATTTAAAACATCATTAAAACAATTTTTTGTTTAAAATGTATACTTATTATATTCTATCAGTATTACTGCTGGTTTCAAACTGTAGTCGTGGTTTTAAGAGAGCGGCTCTATTTTGGAACATTGAATACAAAACAAATGGTTACTTTTCCTTAGCATACATGTATCGTATATTATGTTTTGTTACAATTATAATTTTCCGGTACAAATGTAGTTTTTTCAGTATACTAGCTAGATACCACGTGTTTTTACTCGGACATTGATATTCCAGGACTACGCTGGTTGTCACAATTGTAAATGGTAATTTGCAGATTTATCTGTCATATATGCGTTTATAGGCAGAGTGTCTCTTATTGTAAAAACCTTAGTATATTGTCCATATTCTGGATTTCTTCAGTTAAAGATGTGACCGGCCGGTCTTTTGGTGAAGTGATTCCGTGTATTCTCCCTTGCTTTCTTTCTTTGGTTTGAATCCGGGTCCTTCAAGTTTTTTCCGATCTAATTGTAGGATTTCTCCTCGTGTCTGTATAACCCTTAGGCTGGGTGATTGAGGCTGGAACGGTTACTGGATCCTGGGAAAGGAATTATACATATAGAGTCTGTCCCTGGAAAGTGGGATATGGCTCAATGTACCTGTCCTAGCCAGCTCGAACACGGGAAAGACCTCTCACCTGCTGGGTTCTATATTTAGATATCCTGTGACTGTCAGCAATCTCTACGCGTTTCAGCCTGGGGCCTTTATCAAGATGCTTGTGGGCTGTGCAGTCTGGATTTAAATATTGTGTCCCTCTTCCTGATTGGATCTTATTCTTGGCCAATCCCTCTTGTCTGCTTATTGTTCCTCCTCCTGGAAGGTTGTCTCTTAATCCTCTCTTTTCATTGTTAATATAGGGTTGTCTGACACCTGTAAACCTGGACTTGTTACTATTATGCTTCAAATTTTTAGTTCATTTGTGAGCGCATATATATTATTGTACATAATTTCTAAAATTTTTCTAAAATATTTCTAAAATTAGGACAGTTCTAAAATCGAAACAAAAACACAGTTCCCAAGCCTATGCTCCACTCTTTGTTTTGAGTGTTTTGAGCGGACATTTATTCCTTATATTCTTATATCATGTGCTTCTTTATATTCCTATACTTTAGTTAACTTTCTTTAAATAAATTATGTAGTGGTCTAGATCGTGTATTATTGTGTTCTCACTCTAATTTACAAAGGGTAATACTCCTCATCAGTGCTTTGAAGTTTTTATGAGTGTCAAGTGTCAGTTAAAAGTATTATATTGTGTATTTAGGTTTATATATAAAACCTCATGTATTCAGGATCATATATAAACTCTCTCCTATATATAATTGTGAAATATATCTTCTAGAGAGATTGAGTTTTTAAGGTGTGATTTTCTCAAAGATCATTATTTTATCTATGTGTTTAATATCTTAATTTTATAGATTTCGGTGAAAAAGTTTTGTGAATGAATTGTTACTCCATAGTCCTGTTGACTTTATGTGTGTTAGAGTTTCTTAGTGGAGAATGTGATATACTTTTTTTGAAAAAATTCATTACTTTACCTATGTGTTTAACGTGTGGATTTGTGTGTATTACTGTGAGAATTCTGAGTGTGTATGTTTATAATGTCTTTTCATAGACTGTTTTAGTATAAGTTAAATATCTATAATATCCTTCTTACATACAATACAGCAATATGATAATAACTCATATGGGAGAGGATGGAGAAACAACTATAGAAATTGGAGAGATGAACAGAACACACCAGATAAAACATATAGACAAAACACCTGGTCTTACAAAGAACAATCTAAAGCGTATCCCAAAAATGATGATAGTCAAACTAATAGTAACCCAGGCAGACATTGGGAAACACCACACTGGGAAAAACCCCATAGGAATTTTAATAACACTAGAACGTATCAAAATTGGAATAGGAGCAGAGACCAATACCAAGATTACCAACATAGAGAACCCTACCAGAATTATCAATATAAAGAGAGTGAACATTATCACCAAGATACTATAGATAAATATCAGGATAGATACTACAATGAACAATTTCAGAATAGTAGAAATAGAGATAGAGACTTTAGACCTACAAACAGGGACGATTCATACAATAGACAGGATAACTGGAGACTACAGATACAGAATAGATTTATGCCACTAAGACAAGAACACAGTCCAAGGAGAGAATATAAGAACAAATCTGACAATACAAAATCAAACACAACCCCCTCCAATGTACATTTTTTAGAAGAAACCCCCGCCAGAGCGGGGACATCAAGAAACCTACTAGAGGAAGCAAAACCCCAAAGAATACAACAAGGGAAAAGAAGATTAGAGGTAGAAGAGGGAGAGGAACCCCAAAACAAAACAGTGAGGAGATAACCCAAAATAAAGAAAAAGAGAAAATTGGTATATTTAACATAAGCAAAATTCCCCTACATAAAGATCAAGAAAGAGTACTAAATAAAGGTTTATCCTTTGCCCCCTCATGCAAACTCAACAAGTTCGAGACCCTCATCAGTGCTTTGAAGTTTTTATGAGTGTCAAGTGTCAGTTAAAAGTATTATATTGTGTATTTAGGTTTATATATAAAACCTCATGTATTCAGGATCATATATAAACTCTCTCCTATATATAATTGTGAAATATATCTTCTAGAGAGATTGAGTTTTTAAGGTGTGATTTTCTCAAAGATCATTATTTTATCTATGTGTTTAATATCTTAATTTTATAGATTTCGGTGAAAAAGTTTTGTGAATGAATTGTTACTCCATAGTCCTGTTGACTTTATGTGTGTTAGAGTTTCTTAGTGGAGAATGTGATATACTTTTTTTGAAAAAATTAATTACTTTACCTATGTGTTTAACGTGTGGATTTGTGTGGATTACTGTGAGAATTCTGAGTGTGTATGTTTATAATGTCTTTTCATAGATTGTTTTAGTATAAGTTAAATATCTATAATATCCTTCTTGCCAAGAGTTTGATGTGATAAAGGGGCAAACAATTGTGTTTTTTGGATTATTTGTCTCTATTTTTGTAGTAATTATTTTTTATTTTTTATTTTTTGTTTTATGTAAAGCTTCTGTCCTTGTTTCTTGTTATAGTTATATTTTCTTTTATCTTTGTCAAAAAGTATTGTTTTTTCATATGGACATTTATAGCATTTTGACCTCTATGTGTGTTATGTATACTTGTTTTAGCTGTATTTTTATATACAATGCAGTCTGTATCTTTTGATATCTCAGTTATAGTAATGTGTTTAAGTCCATTTCCGAATTTAGTCCAAATGGGTGTAATGTTTTGAAGTTGAATATACATTCTGCCTCCTTTTTTAGGAGGAGTGTATTCATATTCCCCCCCCCCCCCGTACTCCCAAATGTAGTTTTTTGATACCCCAGTACTTGAAGTCTTTTAAGTTACTGGAATGTTTTTCTTTAAAATGTGAGTACAGTGTTGTTTCTGTTGATTCGTGTTCTATTTTTAGAATATGTTCTCGTATTCTATCTTTTATAGTTCTACTTGTTTGTCCAAAATATAATAGGTTACATGTACATTTTATACAGTAGATTACATTCCTGTCTGTGCATCTTATTAGTTGATTAATTTTTAAACAGAAATTTGAATGAGATGATCTTATTTCCTTTCTTTTTTCACTGTATTTACAGGATTTACAGGATATGCAGGGGAAAAAAACTATTTCCATTAAGGTCTCCATCAACAGTGTTGTTTCTTTCTCTATACTCACTAGGTGATAGTATCATTTTAAGGTTTTTGGCTCGTTTGAAAATTATGTCTGGTTGATTTCTTACCCTTTTCCCTAAAATTTGATCTTGTTTTATTAGATGCCAATTTCTTTTCAGAATTTTCCTTATTTCAAAGTGTTGGCTACTGTATTGGGTTATAAAAGGTATGAAGAAATCATCACATTCTCTGTCTTTCTTGTTTTTCTTTATTAGTAGAGACTCTCTGTCTACTGTTGATACTTCTTGTCTTATCTTTTCTACAGTGTCTTTCTTGTATCCCTTCTCTATGAATCTAGATGTCAGTATGTCGGATTGGGATTGGTAGCTTTCAAGTGTGGAACAATTCTTCCTTACTCGTAGATATTGTCCTTTTGGGATATTAGATTTCCACTGTTTGAGATGGCAGCTTTCTGCATGTATGTAATTGTTTGCGTCTATAGTTTTAAAGTAGTTTTTGGTATTGATTTGGAGGTTATTAATTTCAATTTCAATATCCAAAAAGTGTATTTTCCGTCTACTATATTCATGTGTGAATGTGATACCAAGACCATTGGAGTTAAGGTCTATAATAAATGTGTCCAATAATTCTGTGTCTCCTTGCCAGATTATGAATATATCATCAATATATCTGCAATAGAGCACAAGGTTCGCCCCCCATGGGCCATTATGTATGTGTTCATCTTCAAATTGTCCCATGAATAGATTGGCGTAACCGGGGGCAAACCTTGTGCCCATTGCAGTTCCTTTAATCTGTAGGTATACCTCATTATTAAAGTAAAAACTATTGTTTTGTAAGATAAAGTCTATACATTCCATAATAAATCTGTTCTGATATTCAGGTAGTTCCTCATCTTTTTCTAGAGTTTTTTTCACAGCTTTTTGTCCTAGTTCATGTGATATATTAGTATACAAGGAATTGACATTACATGTCACTAATGTGTAATTTTCCTTCCATGTTATTTCTCTAATTTTATTAATGAAGTGTGTAGAGTCTCTAAGGTATGCGGGTAATTTAATAACATACTTCTGTAAGTAGAAGTCCACGTATTGTGACAGGTTTGATGTTAAACTGTTTATCCCAGAAATGATGGGACGCCCTGGTGGTTTCTCTAAATTTTTATGCACTTTTGGCAGAAAGTAGAATGTGGGTGTTTTAGGGCATTCTATGGAAAGGAATTCTGATTCTGAATCGTTTATAATCCCTTTGTCTTTTGCTTTTTTGAGTATATTACTCAATTTATCTATTTGTTTTTTAATGGGGTTACATTTTAGTTTCTCATATGTGAATTTGTCTTGTAATATTCTATTTGATTCCTCTACATAGTATGTCCTATCCATAATGACCAGCCCCCCACCTTTGTCGGCCGGTTTGATGATGATTTCTTTATTATTCTGAAGTTCTTTTAGTGTTTGTGTCTCTTTCCTATTCAAATTTCTCTTAATCGGTTTAGTCTGGTCTAGGGCCTCTAGTTCTTTTTTAAGGTTCTGTTCGAATAATTTGATATGCTCACTTTCTCTTGTTAGCTGTATCCAGTCCACGGATCATCCATTACTTGTGGGATATTCTCCTTCCCAACAGGAAGTTGCAAGAGGATCACCCACAGCAGAGCTGCTATATAGCTCCTCCCCTAACTGCCATATCCAGTCATTCTCTTGCATGCTCTCAACATAGCTGGAGGTAGTAAGAGGAAAGTGGTAAAATATAGTTAGTTTTTTCTTCAATCAAAAGTTTATTGTTTTTAAATGGTACCGGAGTGTACTATTTTATCTCAGGCAGCATTTAGAAGAAGAATCTGCCTGCGTTTTTCTATGATCTTAGCAGAAGTAACTAAGATCCACTGCTATTCTCACATATGTCTGAGGAGTGAGGTAACTTCAGAGGGAGAATGGCGTGCATGGTATCCTGCAATAAGGTATGTGCAGTTAAGTTTTTCTAGGGATGGAATTTGCTAGAAAATGCTGCTGATACCGGATTAATGTAAGTTAAAGCCTAAATACAGTGATTTAATAGCGACTAGTATCAGGCTTGCTATCAGAGGTATATACTCTGATTAATGTGCAATATAAAACGTTTGCTGGCATGTTTAATCGTTTTTATATATGCTTTGGTGATAAAACTTATTGGGGCCTAGTTTTTTTCCACATGGCTGGCTTTATTTTTGCCTAGAAAGAGGCTTTCCACTGTTATAGTATAAAAGTTACAGTTGGTGCAGTTAAAATTACAAACTGTGACATTCAGCTTCCCTCAGCAGTCCCCTGCATGCTATAGGACATCTCTGAAGGGCTCAAAAGGCTTCAAAAGTAGGAGCTGTGGCAGTTGTTATGACTGTTTAAAAAACATATTTTTCGTTTTGTTAATCTGTTTTTTTGTATTAAGGGGTTAATCATCCATTTGCAAGTGGGTGCAATGCTCTGCTAACTTGTTACATACACTGTAAAAATTTTGTTAGTTTAACTGCCTTTTTTCACTGTTATTTCAAATTTTGGCAAATTTTTTTCTCTTAAAGGCACAGTAACGTTTTTTTTTATTTTTTTTATATTGCTTGTTAACTTGATTTAAAGTGTTTTCCAAGCTTGCTAGTCTCATTGCTAGTCTGTATAAACATGTCTGACATAGAGGAAACTCCTTGTTCATTATGTTTAAAAGCCATGGTGGAACCCCATAGGAGAATGTGTACTAAATGTATTGATTTCACTTTAAACAATAAAGATCAGCTGTTATCTTTAAAAGAATTATCACCAGAGGATTCTGACGAGGGGGAAGTTATGCCGACTAACTCTCCTCACGTGTCGGACCCTTTGACTCCCGCTCAAGGGACTCACACTAAAATGGCGCCAAGTACATCAAAGACGCCCATAGCGATTACTTTGCAGGACATGGCGGCAATCATGGATAATACCCTGTCAGCGGTATTAGCCAGACTGCCTGAATTCAGAGGAAAGCGTGATAGCTCGGGGGTTAGACGTAATACAGAGCGCGCAGATGTTTTAAGGCCCATGTCTGATACTGCGTCACAATATGCAGAAGCTGAGGAAGAGCTTCAGTCTGTGGGTGACGTCTCTGACTCGGGGAAACCTGATTCAGATATGTCTACTTTTAAATTTAAGCTTGAGAACCTCCGGGTGTTGCTTGGAGAGGTTTTAGCTGCTCTGAATGACTGTGACACAATTGCAGTGCCAGAGAAATTGTGTAGACTGGATAAATACTACGCGGTGCCAGTGTGTACTGACGTTTTTCCAATACCTAAAAGGTTTACAGAAATTATTACTAAGGAGTGGGACAGACCCGGTGTGCCGTTTTCCCCCCCCTCCTATTTTTAGAAAAATGTTTCCAATAGACGCCACCACACGGGACTTATGGCAGACGGTCCCTAAGGTGGAGGGAGCAGTTTCTACTTTAGCAAAGCGTACCACTATCCCTGTCGAGGACAGTTGTGCTTTTTCAGATCCAATGGATAAAAAATTAGAAGGTTACCTTAAAAAAATGTTTATTCAACAAGGTTTTATCCTGCAGCCCCTTGCATGCATTGCTCCTGTCACTGCTGCTGCGGCGTTCTGGTTTGAGTCTCTGGAAGAGGCCTTTCAGACAGCTACTCCATTGACTGAAATACTTGACAAGCTTAGAACACTTAAGCTAGCTAAATCTTTTGTTTCTGATGCCATTGTTCATTTGACTAAACTAACGGCTAAGAATTCTGGATTCGCCATCCAGGCGCGTAGGGCGCTATGGCTTAAATCTTGGTCAGCTGACGTGACTTCAAAGTCTAAATTACTCAACATTCACTTCAAGGGGCAGACCCTATTCGGGCCTGGTTTGAAGGAAATTATTGCTGACATTACTGGAGGTAAGGGTCATACCCTTCCTCAGGACAGGGCCAAATCAAGGGCCAAACAGTCTAATTTTCGTGCCTTTTGAAACTTCAAGGCAGGTGCAGCATCAACTTCCTCTGCTACAAAACAAGAGGGAACTTTTGCACAATCCAAGCCGGCCTGGAAATCTAACCAGGCCTGGAGCAAAGGCAAGCAGGCCAAAAAGCCTGCTGCTGCCTCTAAGACAGCATGAAGGAACGGCCCCCTATCCGGCAACGGATCTAGTAGGGGGCAGACTTTCTCTCTTCGCCCAGGCGTGGGCAAGAGATGTTCAGGATCCCTGGGCGTTGGAGATCATATCTCAGGGATATCTTCTGGACTTCAAAGCTTCCCCCCCACAAGGGAGATTTCACCTTTCGAGATTATCTGTAAACCAGATAAAGAAAGAGGCATTCTTACGCTGTGTGCAAGACCTCCTAATAATGGGAGTGATCCATCCAGTTCCACAGATGGAACAAGGACAGGGATTTTATTCAAATCTGTTTGTGGTTCCCAAAAAAGAGGGAACCTTCAGACCAATTTTGGATCTAAAGATCTTAAACAAATTCCTCAGAGTTCCATAGTTCAAAATGGAAACTATTCGGACAATCCTACCTATGATCCAGGAGGGTCAGTACATGACCACAGTGGATTTGAAGGATGCTTATCTTCACATACCGATTCACAAAGATCATCATCGGTTCCTAAGGTTTGCCTTTCTAGACAGGCATTACCAGTTTGTGGCTCTTCCCTTCGGGTTAGCTACAGCCCCAAGAATTTTTACAAAGGTTCTGGGGACTCTTCTGGCGGTCCTAAGACCACAGGGCATAGCAGTGGCCCCTTATCTAGACGACATCCTGATACAGGCGTCAAACTTCCAAATTGCCAAATCTCATACGGATATAGTGTTGGCATTTCTGAGGTCGCATGGGTGGAAAGTGAACGAGGGAAAGAGTTCTCTATCACCCCTCACAAGGGTTTCCTTCCTAGGAACTCTGATAGATTCTGTAGAAATTAAAATTTACCTGACGGAGTCCAGGTTATCAAAGCTTCTAAATTCCTGCCGTGTTCTTCACTACATTCCGTGCCCTTCGGTGGCTCAGTGCATGGAAGTGATCGGCTTAATGGTAGCGGCGATGGACATAGTGCCATTTGCGCGCCTACATCTCAGACCGCTGCAATTATGCATGCTCAGTCAGTGGAATGGGGATTACACAGATTTGTCCCCTCTGCTAAATCTGGATCAAGAGACCAGAGATTCTCTTCTCTGGTGGCTATCTCGGGTCCATCTGTCCAAAGGTATGACCTTTCGCAGGCCAGATTGGACAATTGTAACAACAGATGCCAGCCTTCTAGGATGGGGTGCAGTCTGGAATTCCCTGAAGGCTCAGGGATCGTGGACTCAGGAGGAGAAACTCCTCCCAATAAATATTCTGGAGTTAAGAGCAATATTCAATGCTCTTCTAGCTTGGCCTCAGTTAGCAACCCTGAGGTTCATCAGATTTCAGTCGGACAACATCACGACTGTGGCTTACATCAACCATCAAGGGGGTCCAGGAGCCCCCTAGCGATGTTAGAAGTCTCCAAGATAATTTGCTGGGCAGAGACTTACTCTTGCCATCTATCAGCGATCCATATCCCAGGTGTAGAGAACTGGGAGGCGGATTTTCTAAGTCGTCAGACTTTTCATCCGGGGGAGTGGGAACTCCATCCGGAGGTGTTTGCTCAATTGGTTCATCATTGGGGCACACCAGAATTGGATCTCATGGCGTCTCGCCAGAACGCCAAGCTTCCTTGTTACGGATCCAGGTCCAGGGACCCAGAAGCGACGCTGATAGATGCTCTAGCAGCACCGTGGTTCTTCAACCTGGCTTATGTGTTTCCACCGTTTCCTCTGCTCCCTCGACTGATTGCCAAAATGAAACAGGAGAGAGCATTAGTGATCTTGATCGCGCCTGCGTGGCCACGCAGGACCAGGTATGCAGACCTGGTGGACATGTCATCCTTTCCACCTTGGCCTCTGCCTCTGAGACAAGACCTTCTACTACAAGGTCCTTTCAATCATCCAAATCTAATTTCTCTGAGACTGACTGCCTGGAGATTGAACGCTTGATTTTATCAAGGCGTGGCTTCTCCGAGTCAGTCATTGATACCTTAATACAGGCACAAAAGCCTGTACCAGGAAAATCTACCATAAGATATGGCGCAAATATCTTCATTGGTGTGAATCCAAGAATTACTCATGGAGTAAGGTTAGGATTCCTAGGATATTGTCCTTTCTCCAAGAGGGTTTGGATAAAGGATTATTAGCTAGTTCTTTAAAGGGACAGATTTCTGCTCTGTCTATCCTTTTGCACAAGCGTCTGGCAGAGGTTCTAGACGTCCAGGCATTTTGTCAGGCTTTGGTTAGAATTAAGCCTGTGTTTAAACCTGTTGCTCCTCCATGGAGCTTAAACTTGGTTCTTAAGGTTCTTCAAGGAGTTCCGTTTGAACCCCTTCATTCCATTGATATCAAACTTTTATCTTGGAAAGTTCTGTTTTTGATGGCTATTTCCTCGGCTCGTAGAGTCTCTGAGTTATTAGCTTTACAATGTGATTCTCCTTATCTGATTTTCCATACAGATAAAGTAGTTCTGCGTACAAAACCTGGGTTTTTACCTAAGGTAGTTTCCAACAAGAATATCAATCAAGAGATTGTTGTTCCATCATTGTGTCCTAATCCTTCTTCAAAGAAGGAACGTCTTTTACATAATTTGGACGTAGTCCGTGCTTTAAAGTTTTACTTACAAGCGACTAAATATTTTCGTCAAACATCTTCCCTGTTTGTTGTTTACTCTGGACAGAGGAGAGGTCAAAAGGCTTCAGCAACCTCTCTTTCTTTTTGGCTTCGGAGCGTAATACGCTTAGCCTATGAGACTGCTGGACAGCAGCCCCCTGAAAGGATTACAGCTCATTCTACTAGAGCTGTGGCTTCCATCTGGGCCTTTAAAAATGAGGCTTCTGTTGAACAGATTTGCAAAGCGTCGACTTGGTCTTCGCTTCATACCTTTTCAAAATTTTACAAATTTGATACTTTTGCTTCTTCGGAGGCTATTTTTGGGAGAAAGGTTCTACAGGTAGTGGTCCCTTCCGTTTAAGTACCTGCCTTGTCCCTCCCTTCATCCGTGTACTTTAGCTTTGGTATTGGTATCCCACAAGTAATGGATGATCCGTGGACTGGATACACCTAACAAGAGAAAACATAATTTATGCTTACCTGATAAATTTATTTCTCTTGTGGTGTATCCAGTCCACGGCCCGCCCTGTCTTTTTAAGGCAGGTCTAAATTTTAAACTACAGTCACCACTGCACCCTATGGTTTCTCCTTTCTCGGCTAGTTTCGGTCGAATGACTGGATATGGCAGTTAGGGGAGGAGCTATATAGCAGCTCTGCTGTGGGTGATCCTCTTGCAACTTCCTGTTGGGAAGGAGAATATCCCACAAGTAATGGATGATCCGTGGACTGGATACACCACAAGAGAAATAAATTTATCAGGTAAGCATAAATTATGTTTTTGTCTTGGGTGGGATAGAATGAAGATTTCGATCGTAAATTTGTATGTTTGTATTGACTGTTCTCGTTTTTATTCCTATCTTGTATTGGGTTTTTTAAAAAATATCTTTTTAGTGTAAGTTTGCGAATGTATTGGTTAATGTTAATGAGGGTCTCGAACTTGTTGAGTTTGCATGAGGGGGCAAAGGATAAACCTTTATTTAGTACTCTTTCTTGATCTTTATTTAGGGGAATTTTGCTTATGTTAAATATACCAATTTTCTCTTTTTTTTTATTTTGGGTTATCTTCTCACTGTTTTGTTTTGGGGTTCCTCTCCCTCTTCTACCTCTAATCTTCTTTTCCCTTGTTGTATTCTTTGGGGTTTTGCTTCCTCTAGTAGGTTTCTTGATGTCCCCGCTCTGGCGGGGGTTTCTTCTAAAAAATGTACATTGGAGGGGGTTGTGTTTGATTTTGTATTGTCAGATTTGTTCTTATATTCTCTCCTTGGACTGTGTTCTTGTCTTAGTGGCATAAATCTATTCTGTATCTGTAGTCTCCAGTTATCCTGTCTATTGTATGAATCGTCCCTGTTTGTAGGTCTAAAGTCTCTATCTCTATTTCTACTATTCTGAAATTGTTCATTGTAGTATCTATCCTGATATTTATCTATAGTATCTTGGTGATAATGTTCACTCTCTTTATATTGATAATTCTGGTAGGGTTCTCTATGTTGGTAATCTTGGTATTGGTCTCTGCTCCTATTCCAATTTTGATACGTTCTAGTGTTATTAAAATTCCTATGGGGGTTTTCCCAGTGTGGTTTTTCCCAATGTCTGCCTGGGTTACTATTAGTTTGACTATCATCATTTTTGGGATACGCTTTAGATTGTTCTTTGTAAGACCAGGTGTTTTGTCTATATGTTTTATCTGGTGTGTTCTGTTCATCTCTCCAATTTCTATAGTTGTTTCTCCATCCTCTCCCATATGAGTTATTATCATATTGCTGTATTGTATGTAAGAAGGATATTATAGATATTTAACTTATACTAAAACAGTCTATGAAAAGACATTATAAACATACACACTCAGAATTCTCACAGTAATACACACAAATCCACACGTTAAACACATAGGTAAAGTAATGATTTTTTTCAAAAAAAGTATATCACATTCTCCACTAAGAAACTCTAACACACATAAAGTCAACAGGACTATGGAGTAACAATTCATTCACAAAACTTTTTCACCGAAATCTATAAAATTAAGATATTAAACACATAGATAAAATAATGATCTTTGAGAAAATCACACCTTAAAAACTCAATCTCTCTAGAAGATATATTTCACAATTATATATAGGAGAGAGTTTATATATGATCCTGAATACATGAAGTTTTATATATAAACCTAAATACACAATATAATACTTTTAACTGACACTTGACACTCATAAAAACTTCAAAGCACTGATGAGGAGTATTACCCTTTGTAAATTAGAGTGAGAACACAATAATACACGATCTAGACCACTACATAATTTATTTAAAGAAAGTTAACTAAAGTATAGGAATATAAAGAAGCACATGATATAAGAATATAAGGAATAAATGTCCGCCCAAAACACTCAAAACAAAGAGTGGAGCATAGGCTTGAGAACTGTGTTTTTGTTTCGATTTTAGAACTGTCCTAATTTTAGAAATATTTTAGAAAATATTTTAGAAATGATGTACAATAATATATATGCGCTCACAAATGAACTAAAAATTTGAAGCATAATAGTAACAAGTCCAGGTTTACAGGTGTCAGACAACCCTATATTAACAATGAAAAGAGAGGATTAAGAGACAACCTTCCAGGAGGAGGAACAATAAGCAGACAAGAGGGATTGGTCAAGAATAAGATCCAATCAGGAAGAGGGACACAATATTTAAATCCAGACTGCACAGCACACAAGCATCTTGATAAAGGCCCCAGGCTGAAACGCGTAGAGATTGCTGACAGTCACAGGATATCTAAATATAGAACCCAGCAGGTGAGAGGTCTTTCCCGTGTTCGGGCTGGCTAGGACAGGTACATTGAGCCATATCACACTTTCCAGGGACAGACTCTATATGTATAATTCCTGTCCCAGGATCCAGTAACCGTTCCAGCCTCAATCACCCAGCCTAAGGGTTATACAGACACGAGGAGAAATCCTACAATTAGATCAGAAAAAACTTGAAGGACCCGGATTCAAACCAAAGAAAGAAAGCAAGGGAGAATACACGGAATCACTTCACCAAAAGACCGGCCGGTCACATCTTTAACTGAAGAAATCCAGAATATGGACAATATACTAAGGTTTTTACAATAAGAGACACTCTGCCTATAAACGCATATATGACAGATAAATCTGCAAATTACCATTTACAATTGTGACAACCAGCGTAGTCCTGGAATATCAATGTCCGAGTAAAAACACGTGGGACTCACACGTATCTAGCTAGTATACTGAAAAAACTACATTTGTAACAAAACATAATATACGATACATGTATGCTAAGGAAAAGTAACCATTTGTTTTGTATTCAATGTTCCAAAATAGAGCCGCTCTCTTAAAACCACGACTACAGTTTGAAACCAGCAGTAATACTGATAGAATATAATAAGTATAAATTTTAAACAAAAAAAAAATTGTTTTAATGATGTTTAATGATGTTTTAAATCTAGATGCCGGCATCTATGTGCTAGCTTTTATTGTTAACTAACTCACGATAGGAATAAAGTATATATATTTTCAAATCTATGCTCCTCTTTTTTACGTCATATTCTACACCATATCCTACAAGAATATCTATGAGATATATATAAAAAAATCATAGGACATAAGACTATCACACAATCCTAAAAATATAGGAATTATTTTACTATCCCAGTTATATGATCAAGCTAAACCGGGGATCCTTATATAATATATCAAAATAGTTATCTCAAAATTTGAGAACTCAAAACAGGGACACCCTCACATTCAGATATAAATCTATCTGAGATCACATACACCTATTTTACTCTATAAGACTCGCAGCTGTTTAGCGCTATCCCAATAATTCTTCTTTTCTTCTATATATAACCTCATGCAAGGGGAGAGAAGAAAAAAAAGTATTTTGTCTGTTTACTTTTGACTGAAAACTTTGCTGCCATTTTTGGGACACAGTCACTATAAGCAAAACCTGGGACTAACTTATTGATCCATATTGCAATACCTTTCTTCATATGAGGTGACCTGAATCTACTTGGAAAAGCTAGAACTTTTAATTTGGTTCATGTGGTGATGTATGACTGTTCTATATTTTTAATATTTTAAACAAAGGTATTCTAAGACTATAGTCAGATTGCAGCTATATAGATATATTTTAGGATTTACCTTATTGTAGCTGAAATAAGAATTTATTTCACCTGAGATAAATTGGCATATAAATGGGCTGTTTGCATTAATAATATATAACTTCTGGTGTTTTAATTAGAGTTTTATAGAATAATTTGTGGGCTTAGTAGCTTAATTATATTTGTCTGGACGTTAACAATCCATACCTTGGTATCTCATTGTGGTATTTTAATGCAACTCTGATTTGGGAGATTATTGTGAATAAGGTAATTTGTAAAGGTATATTTTTATGATCTTGGTATAGAATATTGTAACAGTTTAAGATTGTATAGTTTGATTCATAATCTGGTTTCTATAAATATATTTCAATGTGTCTATAACTTTAACTTATCATAAAGAACTTAGGAATAAATATTGATTTTAATTGTTTCGTATATGCATTTTAATTGGGTGTTAATTTAAAGAATAATTATTAAATAAATTGTATTATAACCCTAGTATATACTGACAGTGATAATTTTTTAGCGTGCGTTGGGTTTACATTCGTGTAAAAACGTTTTACTTTCAATGTTTAATAACAAAGTTAACATGCAAACTGAAGCGCTGACTAGTGCTCCATTCGTAATCTAGCCCATTATTAGATATTATCTATTTTTATTTATGTATCTGAATTTCATTTTACAAACCATTGAATATATATATATATTTCCTTTTTTTGTTGTTGTAAATATTTCCCCCCCAGCTGTTTCTAGATACTTAACCCTTTAAGGACACAGCTTTCTGTTTGCTCAATTGTTTTATGATGGAAAAATTCCGTCATATGTCCTTAAGAGGTTAAGCCTGATAAAAGGGCCACTGGTGCCTCGAGAAATGTGTTGCTTGTACTTTTTAATTTTTTTAATCGACAATACTACTTTCTGACCATAAGATCCTTGTTGATTTTGCAAGGCCTGCACGTATCCTGTTTTGGAGTTTGGAGTGAGACTCCGTCCTGATGTGGTGACTGGTGTTGTGAATGCCGAGGTATCCCGTGGCAGGAAGCAAGTCTGCCAGGCGACTCTTTGGATACGGGCTGCTGATTTAGAACTTTCAGTGCTATATTGCACGCGTCTTTGTTTCATTATCTCTGTGTTGGTCCATTTGATATATTGCACTATGAGGTTCCTTCTGTGTTCTGATTTATAGATGTTTATGAGTGCCTGGCTGACATTGGAGAAAAGCTGTCAGTTGGAAGTGTTTGTCTGTAGGTAGATTCCTGTCTTTTGTCAGGGTATCTGTGAATAGCATTAAATAAACTACAGATGTATCATAGAGTCTAGTGTTTCGTTTTTGGCTAAAGCCTATTTTGATGTGAATTGGTCTCATAACAGACCAGCCCCAACCCCCCTTTTTCCTGATTACAATAAAAACAAAAGGTTTAGCTTTTGAAGCTCACAGCTCCACAGGGGTCTGATAATTAACCAAGCCAGCATACATCATGGAATGAAGGAGCCTAGATGTCTGTGGGAATCTCTTTGAAACTCACTAAGGCCTAGGAATATAGTAATTAGCACAGAAATGTTAATTACCCCTAGACCTCGAATCCACATCCGTGCTGGCTAACAGAGACACACATGTCTTGCATTGTAACTCTCAAATTAATTTTCAAAATACAACTTTATATTTCAAGTAAAATATGCCTTAGACTGTATTAAATGTCTATGTATGGATCTATGGAAATGCAATTCAGATTGTAGTGGATTAAATAACAATTGTGGCGGTCCCACTTTAAAATATATAACATATTTATTTATTTTGTTTCTGTCATCCAGACATCTAAGAGACAAATTGGGATGTACATACGCTGAATTTAATAAGTAGCTATACAGTCAATTTAAAATGTCCAATTTTAATAACCTATTTCTTTATATTTTTCAGGCATCTAATAAGTACATATATAATTGGTGCTTTAAATAATATCATATGTTTTATACACTCTAAAAGAAATATACAGATATGAAATATTAATCTATATGGGATAGTAATCCAATATAGATATAATTATATGAAAATGACATCTGATTGCTGACCTCAAGGTATGTATGTGATATTAAGATGATAACTGAGAGAGTAATTAAAGGGACAGTTCACCCAAAAACTTTCTCCCCTTTAAATTATTCCCAATGATCCTTTTTACCTGCTAGAGTGTATTAAATTGGTTGCAAGTGGCTACTTTACTCCTATTTCAGCATTTGAAATAGTTGATTTAGCTTGTGGTTTCCCAACCTATACTGAAAGTTTTGATACTGGCGTATATGCTATAGAATAGCCTAAGTAAACACAGCCAGCAGAATAGATTACACCCTCAGTGGGGGGCATGATAGTTAAGTAATAAAATAATAATTTTCCATTGTTCTCTCTATGTATTGAGCTTTGGTGTTCCAGACAAATATACGATAAGGAAGCAAGTCTGTGTATATAAAAGTGATAACATAATGAGATCTGATATTACCTGAAGCTCAACCCATTGTAATAGGCTGTGGTTTCAAAGCACAAAACCAGCTACTTCAGATACACAAATAAACCCGAAAATGCAATTTCTCAAATATTTTATACTCTGCAGTTGGTATAACAAGTCATTTAAAATACATTTATGGAAAAACAATTTTACAGTGTACTGTCCCTTTAAATCCATGATGAAGGTATTATAATTCGTTTCACAGAAAATATGATTTTTAAACACATTTTAATATGTTATAAGTGGAATATTTTCACGTTTGGTCTTAAAATAATCAGAGAAAATGGCAATGTGCGGACCATTTATGAAACATATGATTTATTAATACAAGAGATTATAGTATGTTGGATAAACATTTTAAAGGTTAAATAATTCAACTGTTAGCAATATTTGATGGTAAAACTGCATTCCTGGGTGTCTGCTGCCACCTATAAATCAGAAATGGTATTGCAGCCAAAAGGCATTTGGCTGGTCAGGGAGGCGTTTCCCAAAATAACCTATGAGATGTTTAGATCCAAGGGCGAATCAGAGACAAGCTCCACAAGGGCAAATCAGAGACAAGTTCTGAGGGCCTATCATATTGTTTCACCGATGATTAAAATAATAATAAAGAGAGGGGATTATCATGTGATATAACCTCATACAAGAGGATAGAAGAGGCTGGCTGGCTGACTATTTGCTGAACTTTTGACTGATAATTTTGCTGCTTTGGAACACAGTCACTATAAGCAAAACTGGGCTATCTTTTATTATCCATATTGCAATACCCTTATTCATACGAGGTGAAACAAAGTTCTGGAAGCTGAAATATCGATTTGGTTATTTTTGGTAAAGTATATGCGATTGATAAATATATATATAATATTTAAATCAAAGGTATTTGGTAACTATAACTAAATTGCAGTTAGTCATTTTAAAAGGGCACACTTACGGCTAGATTTAGAGATTTGTCGGTAATTAATTTATTGATAGTGTAGTGTTAGGTTTAATTGTAACTTAGGTTAGGATTTATTTTACAGGTAATTTCTCCAACATTGGTGTGTCCGGTCCACAACGTCATCCTTACTTGTGGGAATATCTCTTCCCCAACAGGAAATGGCAAAGAGTCCCAGCAAAGCTCTCCATATAGTCCCTCCTAGGCTCCGCCCACCCCAGTCATTCTCTTTGCCGTTGCACAGGCAACATCTCCACGGGGAAGGTTAAGAGTATGTGGTGTTTAGTTGTAGTTTTTTAATTCTACTATCAAGAGTTTGTTATTTTAAAATAGTGCTGGTATGTACTATTTACTCTGAAACAGAAAAAGATGAAGAGTTCTGTTTGTGAGAGGAAGATGATTTTAGCAGACAGTAACTAAAATCGTTTGCTGTTTCCACATAGGACTGTTGAGATGAAGTAACTTCAGTTGGGGGAAACAGTTAGCAGACTTTTCTGCTTAAGGTATGACTAGCCATATTTCTAACAAGACTGTGTAATGCTGGAAGGCTGTCATTTCCCCTCATGGGGACCGGTAAGCCATTTTCTTAGTCTCAAACAGAATAAAGGGCTTATTATGGGCTATAAAACTGGTAGACACTTTTATGGGCAAAATCGACTGCTTTATTTGGGCATTTTATACATGTTTATGCGTGTAATTCACACTTATAAGCTTTGGGAACGTTTTTTAACGTCAGGCACTGTGTTAGACACCTTTCCAGTCAGGAAGGGCCTTCCCAGTTGTAGGCTGAGTCTCATTTTCGCGCCATTACTGCACAGTTATTTTTGAGAGCAAGACATGCAGATGCATGTGTGAGGATCTGAAAGTAGTTGGAAAAGTTCCTAGAAGGCTTCATCTGGTATCGTATTCCCCCCTGGGTTTGGTAAAGTCGCAGCAAAGGCTGTAGCTGGGATTGTAGAGGGGTTAAAATTGTAACCGGCTCCGGTTTCTTTATTTTAAGGGTTAAAGCTCTGAAAATTGGTGTGCAATACTTTAAATGCTTTAAGACACTGTGGTGAAAATTTGGTAAATTTTGAACAATTCCTTCATACTTTTTCACATATTCAGTAATAAAGTGTGCACTGTTTAAAATTTAAAGAGACAGTAACGGTTTTGTTTTAAAACGGTTTTTGTACTTTTTTGACAAGTTTAAGCCTGTTTAACATGTCTGCACCTTCAGATAAGCTATGTTCTATATGTTTGAAGATCAATGTGTGTCCCCCTTCAAAATTGTGTGATAATTGTGCCATAGCGTCCAAACAAAGTAAGGACAGTATTGCCACAGATAGTAAAGTTGCCCAAGATGATTCATCAGATGAAGGGAGTAGAAATAGTTCTACATCATCTCCTTCTGTGTCTACACCAGTTTTGCCCACGCAGGAGGCCCCGAGTACTTCTAGCGCGCCAATACTTATTACTATGCAACAATTAACGGCAGTAATGGATAACTCCATAGCAAATATTTTATCCAAAATGCCTGCATATAAGAGAAAGCGTGATTGCTCTGTTTTAAACACTGTAGAGCAGGAGGGCACTGATGATAATTGCTCTGTCATACCCTCACACCAATCTGAAGGGGTCATGAGGGAGGTTTTGTCGGATGGGGAAATTTCAGATTCAGGTAAAATTTCTCAACAGGCAGAACCTGATGTTGTGACATTTAAATTTAAATTAGAGCATCTCCGCGCACTGCTTAAGGAGGTGTTATCTACTCTGGATGATTGTGACAACCTGGTCATTCCAGAAAAATTATGCAAGATGGACAAGTTCCTAGAGGTTCCGGTGCACCCTGACGCTTTTCCTATACCCAAGCGGGTGGCGGATATAGTGAATAAGGAGTGGGAGAAGCCCGGCATACCTTTTGTCCCCCCTCCTATATTTAAGAAATTATTTCCTATGGTCGACCCCAGAAAGGACTTATGGCAGACAGTCCCTAAGGTCGAGGGGGCAGTTTCTACGTTAAACAAGCGCACTACTATTCCTATCGAGGATAATTGTGCTTTCAAAGATCCTATGGATAAAAAATTGGAGGGTTTGCTTAAAAAGATTTTTGTACAGCAAGGTTACCTCCTGCAACCCATTTCGTGCATTGTTCCTGTCACTACGGCAGCGTGGTTCTGGTTTGAGGAACTAGAAAAGTCGCTCAGTAGAGAGACTCCATATGAGGAGGTTATGGACAGAGTTCACGCACTCAAGTTGGCTAATTCTTTTATTTTAGATGCCACTTTGCAACTAGCTAGATTAGCGGCGAAAAATCCAGGGTTTGCAATTGTGGCGCGCAGAGCGCTTTGGCTAAAGTCTTGGTCAGCGGATGTATCTTCCAAGACAAAATTGCTTAATATCCCCTTCAAGGGTAAGACTCTCTTTGGGCCAGAATTGAAAGAGATTATTTCAGACATCACTGGGGGAAAGGGCCATGCCCTCCCACAAGATAGGCCTTTCAAAGCCAAGAATAAGTCTAATTTTCGTTCCTTTCACAATTTCAGGAACGGACCGGCCTCTAACTCTGCATCCTCTAAACAAGAGGGTAATGCCTCTCAAACCAAACCAGCCTGGAAACCGGCGCAAGGCTGGAACAAGGGTAAGCAGGCCAAGAAGCTTGCTGCTGCTAACAAAACAGCATGAAGGAGTAGCCCCCGATCCGGGACCGGATCTAGTAGGGGGCAGACTCTCTCTCTTTGCTCAGGCTTGGGCAAGAGATGTTCAGGATCCCTGGACACTAGAAATAGTTTCTCAGGGTTATCTTCTGGAATTCAAAGAACTACCCCCAAGGGGAAGGTTCCACATGTCTCACTTATCCTCAAACCAAATAAAGAGACAGGCATTCTTACATTGTGTAGAAGACCTGTTAAAGATGGGAGTGATAAACCCAGTTCCAACGGCGGAACAAGGAATGGGATTTTACTCAAATCTGTTTGTAGTTCCCAAAAAAGTGGGAACTTTCAGACCAATTCTGGATTTAAAGATCCTAAACAAATTTCTCAGAGTACCATCGTTCAAAATGGAAACCATTCGAACGATTCTACCCACAATCCAGGAAGGTCAATTTATGACTACTGTGGATCTAAAGGATGCGTATCTACATATTCCTATCCACAAAGAACATCATCAGTTCCTAAGGTTCGCCTTTCTGGACAAACATTACCAGTTTGTGGCCCTCCCATTCGGGTTAGCCACTGCTCCAAGGATTTTCAAAAAGGTACTCGGATCCCTTCTAGCGGTTCTAAGACCAAGGGGCATTGCAGTAGTACCGTACTTGGACGACATTCTAATACAAGCGTCGTCTCTTTCAAAGGCAAAGGCTCACACAGACATCGTTCTGGCCTTTCTCAGATCTCATGGATGGAAGGTGAACATAGAAAAAAGTTCCCTGTCTCCGTCGACAAGAATTCCCTTCTTGGGAACAATAATAGATTCCTTAGAAATGAGGATTTTTCTGACAGAAGTCAGAAAGTCAAAACTTCTAAACGCTTGTCAAGTTCTTCATTCTATTCCTCGTCCTTCCGTAGCTCAGTGCATGGAAGTAGTAGGATTAATGGTTGCAGCAATGGACATAGTTTCTTTTGCGCGAATTCATCTAAGACTATTACAACTGTGCATGCTGAAACAGTGGAATGGGGACTATACAGACTTGTTTCCAGTGATTCAAGTAGATCAGAAGACCAGAGACTCACTCCGTTGGTGGCTAACCCTGGACCACCTGTCCCAGGGAATGAGCTTCCGCAGACCAGAGTGGGTCAACGTCACGACCGACGCCAGTCTAGTGGGCTGGGGCGCGGTCTGGGAATCCCTGAAAGCTCAGGGACTATGGTCTCGGGAAGAGTCTCTTCTCCCGATAAACATTCTGGAACTGAGAGCGATATTCAATGCTCTCAGGGCTTGGCCTCAACTAGCAAAGGCCAGATTCATAAGATTCCAATCAGACAACATGACGACTGTTGCTTATATCAATCATCAGGGGGGAACAAGGAGTTCCCTGGCGATGAAATAAGTGACCAAAATAATAAAATGGGCAGAGGATCACTCCTGCCACCTATCTGCGATCCACATCCCAGGTGTGAAAAACTGGGAGGCGGATTATCTGAGTCGTCAGACATTCCATCCGGGGGAGTGGGAACTCCACCCGGAGATCTTTGCCCAGTTGACTCAATTATGGGGCATTCCAGATATGGATCTGATGGCTTCTCGTCAGAACTTCAAGGTTCCTTGCTACGGGTCCAGATCCAGGGATCCCAAGGCGACTCTAGTGGATGCACTAGTAGCGCCTTGGACCTTCAACCTAGCCTATGTGTTTCCACCGTTTCCTCTCATTCCCAGGCTGGTAGCCAGGATCAAGCAGGAGAGGGCCTCGGTGATCTTGATAGCTCCTGCGTGGCCACGCAGGACTTGGTATGCAGACCTGGTGAATATGTCATCGGTGCCACCATGGAAACTACCTTTGAGACAGGATCTTCTTGTACAGGGTCCATTCGAACATCCAAATCTGGTCTCCCTCCAGCTGACGGCTTGGAAATTGAACGCTTGATTCTATCAAAGCGTGGGTTTTCAGATTCGGTGATAGATACTCTAGTTCAAGCCAGAAAACCGGTAACTAGAAAAATTTACCATAAAATATGGAAAAGATATATCTGCTGGTGTGAATCCAAGGGATTCTTATAGAATAAGATCAAAATCGCTAAGATCCTTTCCTTTCTACAAGAGGATTTGGATAAAGGGTTATCAGCGAGTTCTCTAAAGGGACAGATTTCTGCTTTATCTGTCTTATTACACAAACGACTGGCAGCTGTGCCAGATGTTCAAGCATTTGTTCAGGCTCTGGTTAGGATCAAGCCTGTTTACAGACCTTTGACTCCTCCCTGGAGTTTAAATCTAGTTCTTTCAGTTCTTCAAGGGGTTCCGTTTGAACCTCTACATTCCATAGATATTAAGTTGTTATCTTGGAAAGTTTTGTTTTTGGTTGCTATTTCTTCTGCTAGAAGAGTTTCTGAGTTATCTGCTCTGCAGTGTTCTCCGCCCTATCTGGTGTTCCATGCAGATAAGGTTGTTTTGCGTACTAAGCCTGGTTTTCTTCCAAAGGTTGTTTTAGCTTTAAATAGGAATAATTTATTTAATAAGAGTTAATTTATTTCGTTAGATTTAAATTATATTTAACTTAGGGGGGTGTTAGGGTTAAGGTTAGACTTACCTTTAGGGGTTAATACATTTATTAGAGTAGCGGTGAGGTCCGGTCGGCAGATTAGGGGTTAATACTTGAAGTTAGGTGTCGGCGATGTTAGGGAGGGCAGATTAGGGGTTAATACTATTTATTATAGGCTTATTGAGGCGGGAGTGAAGCGGATTAGGGGTTAATACATTTATTATAGTGGCGGTGAGGTCCGGTCGGCAGATTAGGGGTTAATACATTTATTATAGTGGCGGCGACGTTGGGGGCGGCAGATTAGGGGTTAATAAATATAATATAGGGGTCGGCGGTGTTAGGGGCAGCAGATTAGGGGTTCATAGGGATAACGTAGGTGGCAGCGGTGTGCGGTCGGCAGATTAGGGGTTAAAAAATGTTAATAGAGTGGCGGCGATGTGGGGGGACCTCGGTTTAGGGGTACATAGGTAGTTTATGGGTGTTAGTGTACTTTAGAGCACAGTAGTTAAGAGCTTTATGAACCGGCGTTAGCCCAGAAAGCTCTTAACTCCTGACTTTTTTCTGCGGCTGGAGTCTTGTCGTTAGATTTCTAACGCTCACTTCAGCCACGACTCTAAATACCAGCGTTAGAAAGATCCCATTGAAAAGATAGGATACGCAATTGGCGTAGGGGGATCTGCGGTATGGAAAAGTCGCGGCTGGAAAGTGAGCGTTAGACCCTTACCTACAAAACTCTAAATACCAGCGGTAGCCCAAAACCAGCGTTAGGAGCCTCTAACGCTGGTTTTGACAGCTAACGCCAAACTCTAAATCTAGGCGTTAGTATTTTAAGCTTGTGTTTCATAGTCCTGTGTAGTCTTAACTAGTCATTATTGCTTAATAATTTATTTACTAGGGCTCCATGTACTAAGCCGTCAATTCATCCGTCATTTTAGACGCAGATAAACTCGCCGTTACTCGCCGCGGGCGAAATGGTGTCCGCTGTCACTATGTACTAATAATCCCCCAATAAATAGACAAGTCTAGCCCGCCGCGAGCAGTGGCGGATTATTGATAAATTTGACGCCTCGCTCGCCGCGACTAAGCTGATGTACTTAACTTTCATTTGAATTGTCTGGCCAATTATTAACACGTGACATGCAAGGTGTCACGAACATCATAGTAGTCGCGGGAATAGAATTTTGCTCCTATAAAAGTTCAACTTATCTAAACAACTTTATTATTGTTCAAAATTTTTTGAAGAGTGATAACAGAGCGTTATTTTTGTAATATTTATTTACAATTTGGATATGGCTTCATCTGGATCTGATAATATATAAATATTAATATAAAAATAATTATAAAGATTGACAACTATACAATACAAATTTAAAATATAGATTACTCTTTAATTACAGTCGACAAATTTGGCGCAATTTATGTACATGGAAATGAGAGACAAATTAGACGCCAGTTATGCTGTACAATGCTGATATTACTGCTTTTTATATATGTCTAGACTGGCGTCTAGATTGACTTTCCTATTGTTTTGTACCTTGCCCGCCACCTAAAAGGTGGCGAGGCAAAAATAACGAGGTGGGAGCGGAAATTGTAGCGAGCGGACAAATAGATTTTTTAGTACATTCGTTTTTGGCGAGTTGGTGGTCAAATGTGTCTAATTACAGTGAAAAATGGAGAGGTAGCGAGTTTTGGCGGATAAGTACGCTCGCAGTTTTAAAGATGCGAGTTTGAACATAGTTGACGACTTTGTACATATCAGTTTGCGAGTTTTGACGCGAGATTTGTTGCGGGTAGCTCGCTGACTGCTTAGTACATGGAGCCCCTAGACAGGGTTTTATACTCCAGATTTATAAGTCAGTTATTATAGTGAACTCTTTCAGAACTGTATATAAACTGGTTATTGTGATTATATCCCTGGTAGTTATTAATTAGTGAGTTGGTAATCCATATTGAGCATTGAACTAGAGTTATTGGTTAATAACAGAAGATTCTGGTATTTTATTATGGTATTTTAATGCGATTATTATGAATAAGGTAAATTGTAAAGATATATTTTTATGATTTGTAAAGAATATTGTTAAGCTTGTATAGTTTGATTCATAATCTGGTTTTCTATCAATATAATTCAATATGTTTATAAATTTAACTAATAAAAAGAATTTAGGAATTTATATTAATTTTAATTGTTTTGTATATGCATTTTATTGGGGGTTTGTTTTAAAGAATAATTATTAACTATATTGTATTATAACCCAGCCATATACTGACACTTTAGATCGTATAAGGGACTTTGCATGTGACTGTGTAGGGTCCTTTTGTATTGCATCTCACCATTTGCATTATATTTGGTGCCCCCGTTTCACATTTTATTGTGGTTTTTATTTTGTTTCTTAATATTATTTACTGCATTTACATGTATGCACAGTTTTTATTATCAATTATGGATATTCACTCTACCAAAAGAAAATGTATAATGATTTATTCATTTTCAATACTTTGCTAAAACTATACTGCTCAGGTTTTTGCTAGTGTTTTCTGATTATGTTTATACTTGTTAGCATGATATATTTGTTGATTATTATTGTCCTACAATATTATTTTGCGTTGCACAAAAAAACATGTCCTTGGTGTGATGTAGTCTGCCCCTTTTTTCTTTTATTTAATGTACTTGTTTTGTCTCTATATTTCTTTAATTTATTTTATTTTTATATGGTTTAGTGATGCATGCAGAATGCTGTGATTTTTTTTATTATTTATTTATGGTAGATGATGAAACAGTTTACAGAGGAAACAACATTGTTAACAATTTGACACCATTACTCTTATCGATCACAGGACTTATTTTTTAAAGTCAATAACAATATGGAAATTGGGCAAATAATATAAGTCCAATCCTTGAGTTCCGCAAAGGTCTACCAGCTGATGTTTCCTTAGTTAAAACCTATATCACACACAAAACAAATATAACAGCAATGAAAAATAATAACCCTTGAAACATCTCCAGTGTCTAAGTGTAATTGATTAATACATAAATGAAATACAAAAATAAGCAATAAAACAGTATGTAACAACTAAAAAGCGCTTTTCCCCACCTCCTCATTTCCTCCCCTGGGTCTAAACCTGCTGCAGTCATGTGAAAACTGTCACTTATGCAACAGTCAAGTCCAATATATTAGGAATTAAAGTCCAAGCACCAATCCCCTCTGAGTTGTGCATTTAATATGTATTCCTTATTTCTATGCGTGAACAGAATCTGGACTTGTAAGTGTTGTGGTAGGGTAAGGAGGTAACATTCCCATTCTTTCATAAAGATATTCATTCAGTGTTTATGTCCCCAGATGTGTCATATAACTCAATAGCAAACTGATGTAAGAGTAAAGCTTTTAGTACATTTAATGTAAGCAAAACATTTCCCATCCATGTCCTGAACACCAGTTTCACGGCCAACAGTAAAAGAGTACCGAGAAAGCTATCATATTTCTTTAGACCTTTCTGTAATTTCAGTAGAAGGATTAATTCACTACTCAAAGTAACTTCCATTTTACATTTTATTCATAACCAGTGTACTGTCATCTTTCAGAATTTAGGAAATGTCCAGACTAAGTGCAAAAGAAACGGATCAGAACCCTGAAATCTTGGACACTGAATGTTGTGAGTTTCTGTAATATTTGTTATATGTTTTATTAAAAATAAAACAAATCTATTGATTTATATCATACATAAAACTATTTCATATAAAACATTATGGGCCTGATTACAAGTGGCGTGCTCATTTTTCCCCCCTCTCGCATGCAAACACCGCTTAAAGTACATTTAATTCGGGCAAGTCAGAAAGTGTATTACAAGTTGAAAGTAATTTTTTTGTACGAGAGCGAGACCCGATACACACTAACTTGCCCATGAGGAAGCGACAGCCCTCGTGGAATGAGCCGTAACTCTCTCTGGAGGCTGTTGTCCTGCAGTTTCATATGCAAAATGTATGATATTCTTCAGTCAAAAGGAAAGAGAAGTAGCCGTAGCTTTCTGTCCCTTACGTTTTCCTGAGAAAACCACAAATAAGGCAGAAGACTGACGAAAGTCCTTAGTCGCCTGCAGGTAAAACTTTAAGGCACGAGCCACGTCCAAATTGTGTAAAAGCTGTTCCTTCTGAGAGGTAGTATTAGAACACAAGGAAGGAACAACAATCTCCTGATTAATGTTCTGATCAGAAACTACTTTAGGAAGAAATCCTAATTTAGTACGTAAAACTACCTTATCTGAAAGAAAAATAAGGTAAGGTGACTCATACTGTAATGCCGAGAGCTCTGACACTCTATGAGCAGAAGAATTAGCAACCAGAAAAAAAACTTTCCAAGATAACATCTTAATATCTAAGGAATGCATAGGCTCAAACGGAGTCCCTTGAAGAACTTTAAGAACTAAATTAAGACTCCATGGAGGAGTAACTGGTTTGAACACAGGCCTGATCCTGACCAAGGCCTGACAAAATGATTGTACATCTGGAACATCTGCCAGATGTTTGTGTAACAAAATAGATAAAGCAGAAATTTGACCCTTATGGGAACTTGTCGATAATCCCTTCTCCAAACCCTCTTGGAGAAAAGACAAAATTCTAGGAATCCTGACTCTTCTCCAGGAGTAACCCTTGGATTCACACCAATAGATATTTACACCATATCTTATGGTAAATTTTTCTAGTTACAGATTTACGAGCATGAATCATGGTCTCTATGACCGCGTCAGAAAAGCCCTGGTTGCACAAAATTAAGCGTTCAATCTCCAAGCAGTCAGCTTCAGAGAAACTAGATTTGGGTGAAGGAAGGGCCCTTGAATTAGAAGGTCCTTCCTCAACGGAAGTCTCCAAGGTGGCAGAGACGACATGTCCACCAGATCTGCATACCCAATCATGCAATGCCAAGCCAGTGCAATGAAGATCACTGAGGCCCTCTCCTGCTTGACTCGAGCAATGACCCGAGGAAGAAGAGCAAACAGGGGAAATAGTTATGCTAGACTGAAGGTCCAAGGTACCGCCAGGGCACTATCAGTACCACCTGAGGGTCCCTGGACCTCGACCCGTACCTCTGGAGCTTGGCATTCTGCCGAGATGCCATGAGATCTAATTCCGGCTGACCCCATTTGAGAATCAGGCTGGAGAACACTTCCTGATGAAGTTCCCACTCCCCCGGATGAAAGATCTGCCTGCTCAGGAAGTCCGCCTCCCAGTTGTCCACCCCTGGGATGTGGATCGCCGACAGACAGCAAGAATGGGCTTCCGTCCACTGAATTATTTTGGTTACCTCTGTCATCGCTAAGGAACTCCTCGTTCCTCCCTGATGATTGATGTAAGCCACTGAAGTTATGTTGTCCAACTGGAACCTGATAAACTGGACGAGGCTAACTGGGGCCAGGCCAGAAGAGCATTGTAGATTGCTCCCAGCTCCAGAATGTTTATAGGTAGAACAAACTCTGACCGAGTCCAAACTCCCTGAGCCTTTAGGGAGCCCCAGACTGCTCCCCATCCTAGAAGGCTGGAGTCTGTTGTCACAATCACCCAAGATAGTCTGCGAAAGCAGGTTCCCTGGGAGAGATGATTCAGAGCCAACCACCAGTGAAGAGAATCCCTTGTCTCCTGCTCCAGTAGTATTCGAGGAGACAAGTCTGCATAATCTCATTGCTTGAGCATGTTTAACTGCAGAGGCCTGAGATGGAACCGAGCAAACGGGATGATGTCCATTGCTGCCAACATCAGCCCGATTACCTCCATGCACTGAGCCACTGATGGCCGAGGAGTGGACTGTAGAGCTAGACAAGTATGGAAAATCTTTGATTTCCTGACTTCTGTCAGAAAAATCTTCATTGATAGGGAATCTATTATTGTTCCTAAGAAAGATACGCTTGTGTTTGGAACTAAGGAGCTCTTTTCCAAATTTACCTTCCAACCGTGAAATCGCAGGAAGGATAACAAAATTTCCGTGTGTGATCTTGCTTGTTGTAAGGATGGCGCCTGGACCAGGATGTCGTCCAGATAGGGTGCCACTGCAATGCCCCGTAAGCGAAGCACCGCCAACAGTGAACCCAGAACCTTTGAAAAAATTCTGAGAGCTGTGGCAAGGTCGAAGGGAAGAGCCATGAATTGGAAGTGTTTGTCTAGAAAGGTAAACCTTAGAAACTTGTGATTATCCTTGTGAATAGGAACATGCAGGTAGGTACGCGTCCTTTAAATACACTGTTGTCATGAATTGACCCTCCTGGACCAAAGGAAGAATGGAACGAATAGTTTCCATTTTGAAGGACGGTACTCTGAGGAATTTGTTTAAACTCTTGAGATCCAAAATTGGTCTGAAGGTTCCCTCTTTTCTGGGAACCGCAAACAGATTGGAATAAAATCCCCGACCCTGTTACTGTATCGGAACAGGAACTATGACTCCCAGGTCGGAGAGGTCTCTTACACAGTGTAAGAACGCCTCTCTTTTTGTCTGGTCTACAGATAATCTTGAAAGCAGAAACCTGCCTCTGGGAGGAAAACTTTTGAATTCTAGTTTGTATCCTTGGGACACTATGTCTACAGCCCAGGGATCCGGGAAATCTCGAGCCCAAACCTGAGCGAAGGAAAGTCTGCCCCCTACAAGATCCGGTCCCGGATCGGGGGCATACCCTTCATGCTGTCTTTGATTCAATAGCAGGCTTCTTGGATTGTTTCCCCTTATTCCAAGACTGATTGGTTCTCCATGATGGTTTATACTGTTCCTGCTTGGAAGCAGAAGAGGAAGAATTTCCCTTGAAATTTCGAAAGGAACAAAAATTACTCTGACGTCCTTTCTGTTTGTTTCTCTTATCCTGCGGGAGAAGATGACCCTTACCTCCCGTAATATCAGTAATTATTTCTGTCAAGCCAGGTCCAAACAAGGTCTTCCCCTTGTAAGGAATCGTTAAAAACTTAGAATTAGAGGATACGTCCGCAGACCAAGGTTTTAACCTTAAGGCTCTGCGAGCTAGAACAGAGAAACCTGAAATCTTTGCCCCCAGCTTGATAACTTGAAGGGAAGCAGCCGTAATAAAGGAATTAGCTAATTTAAGAGCTTTTATCCTATCCTGGATCTCATCCAGGGGAGTGTCTGTCCTAATAACATCAAACAACGCATCAAACCAATATGCTGCCTCACTGGTGACGGTAGCAATGCACACAGCTGGTTGCCAGTGTAAACCCTGGTGTACATACATCTTTTTAAATAACCCCTCTAATTTTTTTGTCCTTGTCCATAGGATCTTTAAAAGCACAACTATCCTCTATGGGTATAGTAGTTCTCTTAGCCAGAGTGGAAACTGCTCCTTCCACCTTGGGGACTGTTTGCCAAGCCTCCTTGACAGAGTCGGCTATGGGGAACATCTTTTTAAATATAGGAGATGGAGAAAAAGGGATACCCGGTCTCTCCCACTCCTTACTAATGATCTCAGAAGCTCGGTCTTGAACCGGAAAAACATTTATCGAGGAAGGGACCTCGAAATATTTATTAAGCTTACTGAATTTCTTAGGATTAATAACGACTGTGGAGTTGTTGTCGTCCAATGTAGCTAAAACCTCCTTCAGTAGTAGACGGAGGTGCTCTAGCTTAAACCTGAAAGATACCACTTCAGTATTAGTAAGAGGGATTACACTGTCAGAATCTGAAATTTCACCTTCAGATGCTACTTCGGTATCCCCCTCCTCAGGTTTCTGGGAGGGGGCATCCTCAATAGCAAGAACTGCGTCAGAAACCTCGCTTACTGAATGTCTGATTTTCCTCTTACGCTTTCCCTGCAACATTGGAAAAGTGGACAAAGCATCTGAAACTGCAGAAGACATAAGAGAAGCGATGTCTTGTAAAGTAACCCCAGCAGGAGTTATAGAGGAAGCGCAGGGCACTGCATGTGAGGGCGGTAAAATATGGGACACTTGAGGAGAAAGCTGCGGCATATATTGAGCATTGTCATTAGACTCCTGAACAGCATCCTCTTTTGAAAATGATGGCTCAGCAAAAAGTCTATCCCTATAATTTAAAGTCCTCTCAATACATGAGGAACATAAAGGAATTGGTGGTTCCACATTGGCATCAAAGCATAAAGAACAAGTGACAGCTTGTAAGGATGCTTGGTCCATCTAAACTCACAACTGTTCACAAAAATAAAGAATTTTTTAAGCAATTTTAGAACTGAACAAAAAAAATGTTACTGTCTCTTTAAATTTAAAAAAACTGTAACATTTTTCCTTTTTAGCGTATGTAAATACAGTAATACAAATTAGCCCTGCAGATCACCTCTACACCTCAGCAGTACTTTGCTGAGGTGTCTACTTGTCTGAAGAAAACAACCCTCTCTGCTTAAACAGGAGCCGTTCCCACTAACAGAACCAAAACTCTGCAGTCTCTAGTTGGCACGCATCCAATTCACCAAAGATGCGCAGATGAATATGCTAACAAGCTTCTTCTTACGACTATCAGGAAGAGGAAGTAAGAAAGGGTGTGATCCCCTAGTACCGCCCATCTTGGGCGTCGCCAAATCCTGTCATCTCCCGGTTGTGCATATTATTAAAAATGAGATGAGAACCACCATAAGCCTATGCTTTCTATATCCAGCCCCAGTACCTGCGCTGTTAGTGTCCACATATACCTCCTGACAATGTAGGAGCTACACATATACCTCCTGACAAAGTGTCCCATATAATCAAATGGGGGAGGGGGCGAGAACAGGACAAGAAGGGGTTAATAAGCACTCATTCCTATATTTTACGGTAACTAAGTTGAAACATTCAACTATTGCATTGATGTAAATTAAGTTAAAACTTATTGAAATTTATTAAACCACTAAAAGAGAGTGTGATAAGATAGAACACTCTCACATATACCTAAATAGCTCCACACTCGCACTTGACACTCACACTATTAACACAGATGCTGCAATATACCCAGACAATGCCACACAGACTCAACCACCCCCCTGTATTCCTGGCCAGTAACAGGATACGCTGGCTTCAGGTGACAGGGATGGTTTATGTACTGAGTGACATGTCCCTTGCAGCCATAATAGGTATCGTGAGTGTCAAAAAATAGAAAATTTAAAAACACTATGCTTGACTAAGCATACAAATGTGCTCCGCACAAACGCATTTCGGCCGAATGGCGGCCTTTCTCAATGTGCTAACTTCGGATTGACAAGACGAGTGTCTCATTATTGGTGCCTTATATATGTATCTCCTGTTTCAATTGTCCAATCGCAGCGTGCATGAAGCGCACGCCCACCTCCAAGCCAATCCTGGGCTGTATACTATGCGCGTGTCATGGATTGAGAGTCATTATTTGATTGGTCACTGATGAAACCTTTTCAGCCAATCCCTAATGACCTTCTATTTCCTATGGTCCGTATGTGGGATTGATGTAACGATAGCTGTAAATAAGGTCACTGTGAGTAGTGCAATACTATGTGCACAAAGAGATTTAGATTCCTAGTGCCATTATGTGTAAGGACCAGGGTGTTAGCATTAACGGTGTGCATATAATATATACACACAGCATGCCACACGGTTCTGTGTCATGGATCATAATTATGGCTCATTGTTAAATAAATGTGAATAGCGCTAACATGGATTGCATGGAGCATTCATTTCCAGGTAAATACAACACGATAATCAAAATGTGTGGAGTTTGAATATCCTATTTATTTAGATTGTTGCCCATTATATCCTAAATCTCAAAAATATAGCGAATGCCCATATATGATGAAAATTATAAGTCATCACTACATAGATGTGATATCGTAACACATATTAAAAAGCAACACTATACTCATGAGAATATGAATTCAGTGATTTTTGGGGTACGATTTACATTTCCACATCATTATAGTTACTACCATATTGAATTGTAATGTGCTTCATAAAAAGCATAATCCGCTGTGCGTATCACAATATTATCTAAGGATTAATCTCTGGGTGCACATGAGAGTGCAGCTACTAAAGAACATCAATTTATGTATTATTATTACAAGGATTAAAATTGATTCTAAACCTTTAGAAAATCTACAGCCACAAATAATATCCTCAATGCCAACAGTTCCCATCATCCTAACACTATTAGGAGTTTACCTATTGGGGAGTACTTGAGGATACGTAGAAATTGCTCATCAATTGAATCTTTCCAAAAGGCTGCTAATGAATTAAGGAATAGACTATTGTTGAGGGGTTATTCTAGAAAGTCTCTCAAAAGAGCCTATCAGAAAGCTATACATAAAAATAGAGAGGAACTTTTAAGACCCAAAAAGACAGAGGCAAACTCTAATCCCATAAGATTCATCTCTACATATTGCAATCAAAGCCAACAAGTATCCAATATACTATCAAAACACTGGCATATCTTACAACTAGATGAACAGTTAAAATCTATTATTCCCCAGAATCCTATGTGTACCTATAGACGGGCTAACAATTTAAGTGATCAATTAACCTGTAGTCATTTTGACAGAAATGCCAAAAAAGCACCAATATATAAAGGATCCATAGCATGTGGAAACTGTAAAAACTGCACATATATGGTTAAAAAGAAATACATGATGGATAGATTTAACAGAAAGTGGACAATTCAGAGTCACATCACTTGCAAAAATTCAAATGTTATCTATTGTCTGTCATGTAGCTGCAATTGTTTTTATATAGGCATGACTACTCGACAAATGGGGGTTAGAATCACTGAGCATCTTAGCAACATAAGGAATGCAGCAAAGGATGTAGAAAAAGGCAAACAAATCACTAGCGTTGCCAGACACTTTCTACACCACCATAAAGGAAAAACAAATACTTTTAAATTCTGGGGATTGGAAAGTATACGTCCCGGTATACGAGGAAGCGATATGGAACAAATCTTGTTAAAAAAAGAAGCGAGATGGATTTTTAATCTTTACTCTGTCATGCCTAATGGCATGAACGAGAATAACAACTTTTGGGCATTCCTCTAATGTAACATTGTAAGAATCAATTTTAATCCTTGTAATAATAATACATAAATTGATGTTCTTTAGTAGCTGCACTCTCATGTGCACCCAGAGATTAATCCTTAGATAATATTGTGATACGCACAGCGGATTATGCTTTTTATGAAGCACATTACAATTCAATATGGTAGTAACTATAATGATGTGGAAATGTAAATCGTACCCCAAAAATCACTGAATTCATATTCTCATGAGTATAGTGTTGCTTTTTAATATGTGTTACGATATCACATCTATGTAGTGATGACTTATAATTTTCATCATATATGGGCATTCGCTATATTTTTGAGATTTAGGATATAATGGGCAACGATCTAAATAAATAGGATATTCAAACTCCACACATTTTGATTATCGTGTTGTATTTACCTGGAAATGAATGCTCCATGCAATCCATGTTAGCGCTATTCACATTTATTTAACAATGAGCCATAATTATGATCCATGACACAGAACCGTGTGGCATGCTGTGTGTATATATTATATGCACACCGTTAATGCTAACACCCTGGTCCTTACACATAATGGCACTAGGAATCTAAATCTCTTTGTGCACATAGTATTGCACTACTCACAGTGACCTTATTTACAGCTATCGTTACATCAATCCCACATACGGACCATAGGAAATAGAAGGTCATTAGGGATTGGCTGAAAAGGTTTCATCAGTGACCAATCAAATAATGACTCTCAATCCATGACACGCGCATAGTATACAGCGCAGGATTGGCTTGGAGGTGGGAGTGCGCTTCATGCACGCTGCGATTGGACAATTGAAACAGGAGATACATATATAAGGCACCAATAATGAGACACTCGTCTTGTCAATCCGAAGTTAGCACATTGAGAAAGGCCGCCATTCGGCCGAAATGCGTTTGTGCGGAGCACATTTGTATGCTTAGTCAAGCATAGTGTTTTTAAATTTTCTATTTTTTTACACTCACGATACCTATTACGGCTGCAAGGGACATGTCACTCAGTACATAAACCATCCCTGTCACCTGAAGCCAGCGTATCCTGTTACTGGCCAGGAATACAGGGGGGTGGTTGAGTCTGTGTGGCATTGTCTGGGTATATTGCAGCATCTGTGTTAATAGTGTGAGTGTCAAGTGCGAGTTTGGAGCTATTTAGGTATATGTGAGAGTGTTCTATCTTATCACACTCTCTTTTAGTGGTTTAATAAATTTCAATAAGTTTTAACTTAATTTACATCAATGCAATAGTTGAATGTTTCAACTTAGTTACCGTAAAATATAGGAATGAGTGCTTATTAACCCCTTCTTGTCCTGTTCTCGCCCCCTCCCCCATTTGATTATATATTAATAAGGGTTAGCACCAGGGAATATTATATCCCTTTTTCCTATCAAATTATTTTTCACAGTGCCAGACTTCTTCTTTCTTTTGTAAAGTGTCCCATATCCCATGAGTCTCTTGATTGTCCCTTGTTGAAATCAAGTGCCTAACTTGTTCTGAGTCCTTGTCCCCCAGATAATAAGTCAGCACTTACCTCATAATCTGCCCGACAGTAAGGCAGCTCCCAGGTTTGAGAGGTCCTCTCCCTCCCATGGACCTGTGACTAAAAGGAAAAAGACTGAGTAAGATCCTTTTCTCAGTTTTTCAGAGTTAGGACAGCATCAGTATGGGAGGCGCAGTGAGAATTATGTCCCACAAGTTCCCATCGCTCTAAAGCCACCACTGCTCTACTGAAGAGACTGATATGGACTATGGCTACACCCTAGGACAAAGCAGCACAATCCTGTACTACTTTAAAAATAATAAACTCTTGATTGAAGATCTTTTTCTAACACCTAATTTACCACCTCCTTGCTCTTAATGTAGGCAAAGAGAGGTGATATTTAACAGCTTTGCTATGGTGCTCTTTGCAGGAGTGATATTCCCAATAGTAATTAGATGATCCATAGACTCATCGTGTCATTAAAAAGAAATATATATATGTGTGTGTGTGTGTGTGTATATATATTTGTTTATATGTATGTATATACATACAGTATATACACATAAATGCACTTACTGTATATATGCATACATACACACACACACATATATATATATATATATATATATATATATATATATTATATATATATATACACCCATACACACATTTAGTCCTATATACATATATATACACACCCACAATATAGCTCTTTCCATTCAAACACCTTGTCATATACCTTTTAGCCCTTACAAAACATTTTGTAATATTTATATTAATCATTTTTATCAGTGTATATATGAGTGTAACACTTTATTTTAATGCATTTATGTTGTGTTTGGTGCACTTTTTTTTTTTAAAACCCTTACACTTTATGCTAGGGGGTAAATGTATCAAATTTGCTGCAACTAATCATGTCTGACCGGTATTGTTAAATGCCGACAGCATACGATGTTGGCCTTTAACATTGCACAAGCATTTCTTGTGAAATGCTTGTGCAATGCCGCCCCCTGCACATTCGCGGCCAATCAGCCACTAGCAGGGGATGTCAATCATCCTGATCGGAATGATTACAGTTCACCACCTAAAAGGTGGCGGACGAGTTAAGGAGCAGCGGTCTTATGACCACTGCTTCTTAACGTAAAGGGACATAAAACTCAAATTTTATCTTTAATGATTTAGAAAGAGCATGCAATTTTAAACAACTTTCTAATTTACTTCTTTTATCTAATTTGCTTCATTCTCTTGATATACTTTGCTGAAAAGCATTTCTAGATAGGCTCCGTAGCTGCTGATTGGTTGCTACACATAGATGCCTCGTGTGATTGGCTCACCCATGTGCATAGCTATTTCTTCAACAATGGATATCTAAAGAATGAAGCAAATTACATAATAGAAGTAAATTGGAATGTTGTTTAAAATTGTATTCTCTACTTTAATCATGAAAGAACATTTTTGGGTTTAGTGTCCCTTTAAGTTTCCGGCAAACTGAAAACTTCGGAGGTAGATTCCAGCATCCGCTGCTTGGAAATACAAATCATCATTTTGCTAATTTTAGGGAAATAAAAGGTAAAATAAAACTAAAACTTTCATAGCTCAGATAGCACATGAAATTTGAAGAGTGCTCACTTTACTTTTATTATTAAATTTACTTAATACTCTTGGTATCCTTTATTTATCTATGTAGGCTTATGAGCAGCAATGTACTACTGAGCGCCAGCTGGTGATTGGTGGCTACTCACATATATACCTCTTGTCATTGGTTCACCAGATATGCAAGCAATAGTACAATAATAATATGCTCTAACACTGATTTCTAATCATCTCCTATAATCCTTTTAATAGACTTTGAATGTATTGTTCCATTTGAGCCACATGGAGCTGAATCATCAACAGTTAATTTGAATATCCAATTAACCATGTTGGATAGGTTTTAAAAGGCCAAAACCAAGTGCTGGAAAGTCTCCTTGAAAAAGTCAAGCTGTATTAGCGAAACGTACAACAGAGTGTGGAACAAATGCTGCCCACCACCCACATTCTATTTGTCCACTACATTCTAAACCCAAACATGGTAAAGTCTCAAATATTAAAGTAAATTAGATTTAAATATTCATGAGAGTATTTTCCCTTAAAACAAAAACCTTTTACATATAATATAGCCTTCATGCCAAATGTGGTCTTGGTCCCATGGTTCCATTATAAAGCCAGTCCCGCTACCTGAACATAAGCATTGTTCCACCTACAATATGAAAGCTGTAAAAAATACACAAGCAAAACAACTTGCTGCTAGGACATAAACTTGTGTCATGCTCACTGGTCTGTAGATACCAGAATTACTACAGTTACAATTTCACAGTTATCTGTGACTATGCTTGCGCCTACTGGATAATACATTAAAATAAGTATGCTGTAGTTCAACACCTGAGCAAAAACTGGGTACACTGACATTATACAAAACCGTTCCACTTTTTTTGCCTCCTAATAATTTCTATCTTACTACCATAAAACGCTGCAACGCATGACATAGCACGTTTTTGCAGGCAGCTAAAGGGCTAGCAACGTAAAATAAAAGGTCCTCTATTGTACTACTCCGCTATAATACTATCCATTCTGCGCTAAACTAGACCGTGTTGTTTTTTTCACAGTGACGCGAACATTATCCCAACAACTGAACACATTTCCAATAGGCAACACGTCACCTCCGCCTCTCCTGGCAGTCGTATCTCCGCCCCCCACTCCTGTCTACCGCCGTCCTTTCTCCTCCCCCCCTCCCGAAAGGCTCTTGCTCCTTCTTCCCGGAGACCGCGCCTTGTCTACCAAAGCGGTAGGGAGAGGTTAAATCACAAAGCAGGGGGTGACTCTGACATTGAGTCTGACTCTGTATAGCATCTGGAGGGATGGCGGCGACTACAGCAGGGCGAACCGGCTCTTACTCGTCTCCATCCTCTAGCTTTAATGCTGGTTACGGGAACAGCCACAGCGGGGCGGCGGCCAGCGAGGACGAGGATGGACAGAACCTCTGGTTAGTGCTTATTTCTGTTTTTCATAGGGAACCAAGGCCATAGACTTCAGACATGGGCCTTTGTATGTGTGTTAGCAAGCTTCATATACAGCATTCAGTGAATGGTAGAGCTAGGCCCTGGTTGTAAAGCAGTATTCCCATTCATTATATCGCCGCATGTGACCATGATGTGCGTAAAACATTCATTTTATTTTGAATTGAAACAGCCTCAGTGGTATAGACTAGCGGAGAGAGCAACTTCCCCCTCCCACTTGGCTGCTTAACTCTTTCATCTGTTTATATACAGATGCATTTGACAAAGGGCTGTAGACCTGCCGCATCTCTGGGGTTAATGGAAGCTATTAGTGGGCGGGGCAAGGTTTGTTAGGTTACTGACAGGTGGAGTGGGAGTTTAACCTGTCAATGTTTAGCGCGTGCACATACCTGGTACTCACTACCTGTTGGTGCGTGCACGGCTCGGGAGGGTCCGAATGCGCGGTCATGTGATTAGATGACAGATGGGCGGTACCGGATGGGTTGTTTGTGAGCAATGACAGGGCATGAAAGATAGCGGCACTGATTTGCCATAATGCCTGTGTATGTGTTGTTAAACAGGAAACTGAGATTCCAGTATCTTCACTATTCTTACAACTCACACATGTTCTATCTCATTTCCATAGCAAAAATCTTACCCAAATGTTTTATGTAGGAACAATACAAGAACTGATCTTACAGTAAAAACTAACTTGGTTTGCCAGTCCCTTTTTGCATCTGTAAAACTGTAAATATTGTAGTGATAAAAGGAGCAGCAATGCACTACTGGGAGCTAGACGTACGCATATCTAAGCCAATGACAAGAGGCATATATGCAGGGATAGGCAAGGTGTCAGTACATGGACACTGGGGTCCGTGACTAGCCCTTGCAGTGTCTGCCACAACCTTAGTATATAATTTCTTTCTGATTAAATAATAGGAATAAAAAAAAAAAAATGTAGTGTGAATAACGTTAGTGGCTTGTCAAGAGACTGCTAGCGATGTTGGGTTATAAGTTATAGAATAAAGCCTGAGTGAAATACTGGATGTGTATCTGCATCTCTATAATAACACCTAGCTCTATACAAAGACAGAAGTGACACTGGCACATGCGTATAGCCAGTGGAGGGCTGGTTATAGTATCAGTGGTATCTGCATCAGTATAATAACACCCAGCACTATATAATGACACAGTAGTGACACTGGCTCATGGGTATAGCCAGAGGAGGGTTGGTTATAGGATCAGTAGTATCTCCATCAGTATAATAACACCCAGTACTTTATAATGACACAGTAGTGACACTGGCTCATGGCTATAGCCATAGGAGGGCTGGTTATAGGATCAGTGGTATCTGCATCAGTATAATAACACCCAGCACTATACAAAGACACAGTAGTGACACTGGTTCATGGGTATAGCCAGAGGAGGGCTGGTTATAGGATCAGTGGTATCTGCATCAGTATAATAACACCAAGTACTATACAAAGACACAGTAGTGACACTGGGACATGGGTATAGCCAATGGAGGGCTGGTTTTAGGATCAGTGGTAGCTGCATCAGTTTAATAACAGCAGACACTATAAAATAATGTTTTAATTTCAAATGTACCTTGGTGTCCTTCACTAAGGTCTGTACTTTGGAAAATGTCCACCACACCCTTTGTCTGTGCCTATCCCTGCATATATGTACCAGTCAGTAGCTAACACCTGAACCTACCTTGGTATTACTTTCAGCAAAGGATACCAAAAAAGGAGAAAGCAAGTTAGATTATAAAAGTAAATTGTAACATTGTTTTAAATTGTATGTTCTATGTGAATCATGAAAGACAATGTTGGGCTTTCATGTTCCATTTGTGTCATCACGAAGCCTCATATATCAGGGCTCAACAAACCCAGGAGCCACTGGCTCCTTGATTACCCCTGTATCCTAACTTTGTGAGTTTTTGTCCATAAATCTGTATACAGTAGAATTACAACAGTCTGGCTCCCAAATATTCTTACCGGCACCTACATTTTAAACAGATTTGTTGACCTCTGTATAGATAATCAGCAAAAATATTTAGTTTCTTAATTTATTAGGAGTTTTTGATGTGGCTCTGTCATCTTAAAAACATTAAAATACCAACATAATATTTAATTATTTTAATTATAAATCAACATCTGTTGGTGAAATTAATTCTGTTTGTCGTTATAAATTAATTTGAATCATGTTAAAAAAATACACTAAAGTAAAGGAAATATTAAAATTAGCCCCTTTTCTGACATCACACGATAGTAAAATTAGTGCATGCAATGAAATATTTTTGAAAATTTGCAGGTAAATTATCTATGTAGCTTTCTCCATAGGTTAGGTCATTTAGAACAAGGTTGCTAGCTTCAGTCTTCAAGGGCTGTAATCTGTCGGAGAATGTCCCTATGCTCAATGCAGTTGAATCACTTTATAAAGCTGATATACTGTATAAGGTAGATGGGGATTGAGAGTTAAAAGATAGGTTAAAAGCTTTTGCAATATTTTTTATTTATTTTAACCCATTTTCCTGTCATTTTTATTCTGAAATTTGTGGGATTTCCAATTCCTGTTGAAAATAGAAGTGCAGACTCCAGACTTTCACACTTTTATATTCCACAGTCTTTGGTTGCACACTCTAGTGACCCATTTATAACTGTCCCTAACTGGCCTCAGCAGAGAAGGAAATCTAGATTACAACATGGCGGCGCTCATTATTCTAAGTAAGTAGAACTTTCTACTCAGTGTTACTAGTATATATTCATTTAAAAATACATATGCATATTATTCTCAGACACATTTTTGCTTTGAATCCATCCTTCTATCTAGCCTTTATTTATTGTTTAAAGGGACAGTATACACCAATTTACACATAACTGCATGTAGTAGACACTACAATAAAGAAGAACATGCACAAATACTGATCTAAAAATCCAGTATAAAACCTTTTTAACAACTTACTTAGAAGCTCCAAGTTTAGCTCTGTTGATGAGATTAACTGGGACACCCAGTGAAAGGGGCTGGGTGCAGATACTCCCCCTCCCCCCTTAACTGCATATGAAAAGACTGATTAGACAAACAGGAGCCAGCAGTAGTCTGTATACATAAGTATACATCTGACACTTTGGGGCTTGGTTAGGAGTCTAAAAACAAGCACTATGTTATTAAAATATAAGCAAACTATACATTGTTACCAAAAAAAAAAATTCCAGATAGGCTATATAAATAGATCATCTACAAAACATTTTATGCAAATAAAAATCTAGTGTATAATGTCCCTTTAATGTTCCTATTTAGTTAAGAGTTCATATTTAACAAATTCCTTTAGTTTACTAATGTTTAGTGAAAGTTGCGCTCCTGTTTCACTTCAAATGAGTAGCAGATATAAATGCATATTCTACAGTGATTAACTACTGTATCTTTATTTGGAGCAAAAAGGGTTTGTTCAAGGAAGTGTAACTGTGGCTCTGTTTAGCCCCTTTTAATGAGTTAAAGGGGTCAAAATAAAACTTTTATGATTTAGATAGAGCATGTATTTTTTTTTTAAACTATTTTGCCAATTAACTTGTTATCAGATTTGCTTTATTTCTTAGTATCCTTTGTTGAAAAATATACCTAGGTAGGTTCATGCGCAGCAATACACTGCTGGGAGCCAGCTGGTGATTGGTGGCAGAACCCGTATGTCTCTTGTCTTTGGCTTACCAGATGCGTTCAGATAGATTGCAGTAGTGCATTGCTGCTCCTGAGCCTACTCTTAAACAAATGATACCAAAAGAACAAAGACATTTAAAAATCATATTACATTTAAAAGTTGTTTAATTTTTTTTTGCTATTTCTGAATCATGAACATTTAATGTTGACTGTTCTATCCCTTAATCATATAATAAAAGAAGGGTATTTGTTTAAGGAGAAAAGGCTCACATAGGACATTTTATTGTTACTATAGAATATGTGTAAAACCTGGCAAGGACAAGCTCTTTGAAGACCTGAGTTGGATAACCCTGATTTGGAGCATCACAGCAATATTACTAAACCAGTCCACATTCTCACACTTTATGAAGTGTATTTCCCCTTTTCCAGCAGCCTCTATAGCCACACTGTGAATTTGTTATCATTTAGGGCATTATTTTCTTGGGAACTTACAAATAAAAAGCCATGAACACCAACATATAAAGTATAAAGTAATGGAGCAATATTTGTGTCAATGTAATACAATAAATGTATAATGACAACAAAATAAGACAGTGTTGTATAAATATAACAACCAAGTTCATGAAGTGCAGTCATATAGATCAGCACAGGTATAAGAATGAGGCCTGGCATCTCCGCTTTACACCATACAGGCCCTGGTAGTCATTTTTGTAAACTCGGGCAATAAAAAGTAGGGGCGTCACATAGTTTGATCCTGTGTAATATGTCACAGTGAACATAAAAATATGTGGGGAAAGGAGATTGCAGGCACTGCTCATGAAGGTAAAAATCCAATAGTTATTCCAAAATAATTTTGGCAAGTTAAAAAGACTAGCAAGTCAAAAAATAAGCACAAACACAAGACATAATACAGTCAACTAACGCGTTTTGCGCCCCCTACAGGCGCTTACTCATGGACATAGAATATAAAAAGATGTATCTACTCACAATGGAGTTGCCACTAAAATGAATAGTGCTTGCATGTAGGCTGACTCTCACATCGATCAGCTCCCGGAAGACACCCGGCAACTGCTCCTTTTTATCTGTAAGGTGAGCGCACGCCTGAAGGATTTCGTATTTTCCATAAGTGAAAAGTATTTTATTTTTATTGCAATGCTTTTCTCAGCTAGAGGTATTCATTTTAGTGCCAGTAGATACATCTATTTGTATTCATTGTGTCATATTACACAGGATCAAAATATGTTGTAACCCTTCTTTTTTTGCTCTAGTTTACAGAAACTTTCTATTATCTGTTTACTTACATTTAACAAAATTCAAATGTTCTCTCAATCTCTTTTGTTGAAAAGCAGGGACGTAAGCTGTGGAGTATGCACGTTTCTGGATCACTATATGGCAGCAGTTTTTGCAAGAATGTTATCCATTTGCAAGAGCTCTAGACGACAGCTCTATTTCCTGTCATAGTGCTCTAGATACCTACTTACGTATCTCTTTAACCCCTTAACGACCAAGGACGTACGCCACACGTCCTCAAAAAAAATACAGTTAATGACCGAGGACGTGTGGCGTACGTCCTTGGTCTGGAAAGCAGCTGGAAGCGATCCTGCTTGCTTCCAGCTGCTTTCCGGTTATTGCAGTGATGCCTCAACATCGAGGCATCCTGCAATAACCCCCCTTGGCCATCCGATGCAGAGAGAGCCACTCTGTGGCCCTCTCTGTACCGGACATCGATGGCCGGTTTCGTTGGTGGGTGGGAGCCAGTCTGGGAGGCGGGTGGGCGGCCATCGATGGGCCGTATCATGTGGAGGGGGGCGGGATCGTGGGCGGGAACGCTGGGTGCGCGCGCGTGCACGATGGTGCGCGCGGGGGTAGGAAGCGGGTGGGAACCGCTACACTACAGAAAAGTGATGGGAGAAAAGTGGCAGTGATTGCCAAATATAATTACATATATGTCGATCTGGGAGGGGTGGTGGGTTGGTCTTTGGGGGGGGGCAAGCTACACTACACAAAATTATTTAAAAAAAATAATAAAAACATATTTTACTATAAACTGGGTACTGGCAGACAGAGAAGCATTTACAACCATTTGTGCCATAATTGCACAAGCTGTTTGTAAATGATTTCAGTGAGAAACCTAAAATTGTGAAAAATTTTACTTTTTTTTTTTTATTTAATCGCATTTGGCGTTGAAATGGTGGCATGAAATATACCAAAATGGGCCTAGATCAATACTTAGGGTTGTCTACTACACTACAATAAAGCTAAAATTAACCCTACAAGCTCCCTACATGCTCCCTAATTAACCCCTTCATTGCTGGGCATAATACACGTGTGGTGCGCAGTGGCATTTAGCGGCCTTCTAATTACCAAAAAGCAACACCAAATCCATATATGTCTGCTATTTATGAAAAAAGGGGATCCCAGAGAAGCATTTACAACCATTTGTGCCATAATTGCACGAGCTGTTTGTAAATAAATTCAGTGAGAAACCTAAAGTTTGTAACAAAATGTGTGAAAAAGTGAACAATTTTTTTTATTTGATCGCATTTGGCGGTGAAATGGTGGCATGAAATATACCAAAATGGGCCTAGATCAATACTTTGGGATGTCTTCTAAAATAAAATATATACATGTCAAGGGATATTCAGGGATTCCTGACAGATATCAGTGTTCCAATGTAACTAGCGCTAAGTTTGAAAAAAAGTGGTATGGAAATAGCAAAGTGCTTCTTGTATTTATTGCCCTATAACTTGCAAAAAAAAGCAAAGAACATGTTAACATTGGGTATTTCTAAACTCGGGACAAAATTTGGAAACTATTTAGCATGAGTGTTTTTTGGTGGTTGCAGATGTGTAACAGATTTTGGGGGTCAAAGTTAGAAAAAGTGTGTTTTTTTTCCATTTTTTCCTCATATTTTATATTTTTTTTATAGTAAATTATAAGATATGATGAAAATAATGGTATCTTTAGAAAGTCCATTTAATGGCGAGAAAAACGGTATATAATATGTGTGGGTACAGTAAATGAGTAAGAGGAAAATTACAGCTAAACACAAACACCACAGAATTGTAAAAATAGCCTTGGTCCCAAACGGTCAGAAAATGGAAAAGTGCTGTGGTCATTAAGGGGTTAACAAAGCCATAGTGACAAAGCAAATTTGATCATAAAAGCAAATTGGCTTTTTGACTACATGATTATCTATCTCACATAGGTTCAAATATTCCAGGCTACAATTGTGCAAGGTTATATAATTAATCAATGTTATAGAATTAATCTCACACTACTAATTATTCATTTCAAGTGTTTCAGCCACATCCATTGCTAACAGGTGCATACAATCAGCACATAGCCATGAAATCGCCGTAGACAAACATTAGCAGAACAGTGGTTCGTAGTGAAGAGCTCAGTGTCTTTTAAACTTGACACTGTCATAGGGTGCCACCTTTTCCACAAATCAGTTGGGGACATTTCTGCCCTACAAGATCTTCCTTGGTCAGCTATAATTGCTGTTATTGTGAAATAGATACTTCTAGTAGCAACAACAACACACAAACTCTCAGGACGTGGCTTTCAAGTGCTGAAGCGTTTAGCAAATAAAAATGGTTGCGTCACTCACTATAAGAGTCTCAAACTGCCTCTGGAAGCAACATAAGCACTAGAACTGTGTGTCAGGATCTTCTGGAAATGGGTTCCGTGGCCGAACAGATGAACACAAGCCTCACATTAACATGCACAATGCCAAGTGTCAGCTGGAGCGGTGTAAAGCTCACAGTCACTGGACTCTGAAGTAATGGAAGTGTGTTGCATTACTAAGTATTGTCTTATATTTTCTGATTGACATCTAGTTAAATGTAAATGGATTTCTAAGGATTTTGTTTTCACTGAATAAGTTTGATTATTCATGGACTTTAGGAAACCCAACATGAAAGGCAGCTTCAGATACTCATCAGCATTGGAATATTAGTTGTAATTGCTGTTAAAAAAGCATGTAAAATTAAGGGGCCATTATAGTGAATACAATTATATGCTTTTATAATTTGCTAGAGTATGTAATTTTAGAGCTAGTAACCATGCAAGTCTGTGTGTCTGTGTGTTTAACCCCTGCAAATGGGGTACACTTCAAACATAGTTAACGTACCACTTGGAAGCTGCAAAGAACCACTGGTTCTGAGCGAAAATGACTGTTAAGCCAATCCGAAGCAGTCTTTCCCTTTGCTGACTCCAGACTGCTGTAACCACCAGTTGCCTTCTGTTTGCTTGGTAATGGTAGCTTCAGTCATATAAAATGGGATTTATGGGTTAGGACAGATCTTTAAATATGACTCTTAGAATATTACCCTGGCTCAATTTTTTTATTATGCATATATCTGTATAGAAAAAAAAGTTGTGTGGTTTCAAAAAAGTGTGAATTTGACTTCTGAATTTGCTGTAAATTTATTTAGTGTTTGTTCCTGAGTGCATCATTGGTCCTATTATTTGTGTTATAATTATGTATATTGTCTCCAGCTAAAAACAGTTTAGCATTGCAATCAAAATGCATATGAACATCAGAATGACCAACAGTTGAGATTGACACACTTTACTTGCAACATGATTTTTTTTTTTTAACCAGATGCCCCTCAGGGGACTTATCTTTGCTTTGCAGGTACACGAGAAAGCAGACATTTCCCCTGCCTAATTATTTCATGTTACCAGAGAATATTATGAGGGCCTAAATTTTGTTGTCCTGAGATGTTGGTTATTTTGGATATGATTATTGTGTAATGGACATATAAACACAGAAGTATGGTTATCTGTAGGAGAGAACATTTTCAGTCAACAAGTTTCAATAGATGCTCTTTGGCTCCAGATATTCCACTGCCCATACACTGGATAGCCGTGCAGAGAAATGATCAAGTTGAGAACATTAGAAACTTGTCCACTTAGGCCTTAGTACATGGAGGTAACTATACTTTTAACCTCTGTCACTGTAGTTAAACACAAAGATAAAAAATAGCCAGTCAGCCAATTAGGAATGGCAGTTTAATGACACACCAGCCAGACTTTACCAATGTGCCTAACCTCTTTATGGCTTTAACTAGGATCAGTAATTCAGAATGTAAATACTCTAATGAATAAAAGTATGCAGCTTTAGCATTAGGATGTCCTTTTGAAGTTTCTCACCTTGTGTGCCCTCACGGAGTCAGGGCCCTTAGTCCTTCCATGATGGAAGCTATGCTGGGTTTGCAAATGCAGATTTTTCCTGACATCACTAGTCCTTTAGGAACCTTAGATGAGGGTCTGATAAACCTTCAAGGATGTACTGTGCTAGAAGCTGAAACAGATGTTTGGTTGCTGATGCCATAATTGTGCTTGAAGATTTTGTTTTGCAAAGAAGAACATCTTTGTTATTTTACCATTTAGGAATTTTACATTCTATTACCATGTGGTATCTTAACATTTTTGCATCTGCAGTTTACTTATGTAATGTGGCTTTGGTTCAGATCCGATAACTAAAAGCTAGCATTATTTAAAACATAAACTGAACATGATATAGAAAATTTTAATTAAAAAAAATATTTATTAAACTGTGTCCCCCTTTCCACATTTCCTCTGCAGTACAAGCCAGGAGATGAGATTTGTGTATACCAATAACTCTTAGCTTCACAATAAATGTTCACAGCCACTGTATAAGCGGTCAAGATTTTGTTATACCTCTACTGGTTCATCTCCAGCTTGGAGGATATGACGGTTATGATATGAAGGTTATAAAGTGTAATGGGGGGAAAAAGTGCAGAAGACTGTTTGTCTTATGGGAGCTTTTAACTACAAGTTTCTGAGTAACTCCCAAATGTAACTAATATACTGCTATAGTGATATTTCCAGATCTTCATTTTCCTTTCCTTACTCTTTATTTTACTCTTGCAACTAATTCCCAGTTATTAAATTGGATAGTTAAATACTCATAGTCAATGTACTTATGTTTATCATATTTAATCTGTTTGTTGAAATGAATATATGTATATAGAAGTAGATGAAAACATGTTAACGCATATTTATGCAAATTCATTTTTAATAAGGTGTTATATACTGTGTATTTACTGTAAATATTTCACATTCCAATGTTCTGCACATAGCAGAATATGTTCTTTGCCTTTTTAACCCCTTAAGGACCAGAACCGTACCCTGTACGACGCTGGTCGTTATGTCCTTAAAGATCAGCGACGTACCCTGTATGACGCTGCAGTCATGGGCTTCTCTCTGCCGCAATCTCGCTAAAAATAGTGAGATCACGCTATTTCTGCATGCCCCACGAGTGGGACACTGCAGAAATAGATTTTCAGAGTTACTGATGCAGAGAGGGCCACTCTGTGGCCCTCTCAGCATTGGGCAGTGGTGTTGCCGATCGTGGATGGGAGTGTAAGGAGGGTGGGCGGCCCATCGCTGGAGGTAGCGGGTAGGACCGCTGCGATGTGTTTAAAAAAAAAAAAAAAAAAGCTGGCAGGGAGGAAGTAGCAATGAGGGGGATCCTATGTGGGATCTATTGAGGGAAAGGGATTTGGGAGGGGGGGCAGCTATACTACAGAATTTATTTTTAATTTTAAAATTGCCTAATTTTTAGCAAAATTTATACTGGCAGACAGCTGCCAGTACCTAAGATAGTGGCAAATAGCTAGGGGGGGGGGGGGTAGTTAACTGTTTGGCAGGGATCAGGGAGGTTGGGAGGTAAGGAAGGATACTACCCTGCAGAAAATATAAGATTAAAAAAAACAAAAACAACTTTTTTTCTGATACTGGCAGACTTTCTGCCAGTACTTAAGATGTGGGTGACCTGTGAGGGAGGGAAGAGAGCTGTTTAAGAGGGGTCAGGGAGGGATCAGGGGGTGGGATGTGTCAGGTGGGAGGCTGATCTCTACACTAAAGCTAAAATTAACCCTACAAGCTACCTAATTAACCCCTTCACTGCTGGGCATAATAAAAGTGTGGTGCATAGCAGCATTTAGCGGCCTTCTAATTAGCAAAAAGCAATGCCAAAGCCATATATGTCTATTTCTGAACAAAGGGAATCCAAGAGAAGCATTTACAACCTAGTTACACAGGAAAAACCAATGGCACTACTAATATTGGTAATTATCCCTTAATAAACCCCGTCTAGTAAAGAGGATTTAATAACCACAATGTATGGGGTATAGGTGCTTGGTGTATTGGTAACGACTTTAATATTGGAGAGAGTAAAAAGAGACCTACTCTTGACAAGAATACACTTTCTAGAACTCTGGTTTTAGGCAATAAAATGTAGCCTGACTAACAGCTATTGTTAAACCAGCAAATTATATTAGTTTGGACTTGTGGAAATTGGTAAAACTTAACTTTTTAATTAGTTAATACATAAAATAGGAAAAATATTTAAAAACACACTTTGTATCCTCTAGTAGTCTAGTAGCATAATCTATAGTATGGCTCGTGCTGTCAAATTTAGAAATATAGGTTGGGAGCGAGTAAGATTACGTGGTCACTGGGTAGTGTGACTCTTGTAAAATATCTGTATATCCTACAGACCTTTACAAAAAATGTTACGCAGTACCTTTAATGTAATTTATATTTACTGAATTCAGGTGAGCTACATCACTCTGGATGTAACCGTCAAGTGTTAATTAATGTAGGCTCATGTCATAAACCGTTTATGAAGGCTGAATATGAGTGTTCATGCTTGATATTGTGTATGTGATACAACTCTCTATATGGGTCAGTATTCTGCACTATGGTAATAGCCGTTTTGTAATTCCCAATTGCTCTCCTGGGATTGGCTAAAACTTAAGCGACCCCATCATCACTGCAGCATACATTTGCACACCACTATATATCAGAAAACGCCCAAAAGTGTGTCAATCGGCCAAAAAAGCCTTGTATTGTGGATCATATATTTATGCGTATTGGATATATTAATTGTTATTAATTGGTAAAAGAGTATCTTTTAGTCACACACCTCTACAGTTTTAAGTGCAATGTAATACAAGTGAAAAATTCAATTTAGTAAGAATGTATCTTTTGTTATATAGAAGAGTACAATAGAGAATTTGCGATTGTTGAAGTTAAATATGCAGAAAATAATTTTCAACCGATTTAACTATGAAATGTAACTTTAGTACGAATATTTTGCAGCGGTTCTTGCTCACAACCTAAGATGGAGTTGTCACTAATAAATCAGCTCAGTATATATGCTGTAGTAATAACGGTGTATTCATGTAGTACCCTATTACTATACTGGGATTGGCTAGACGGAATTATGTAGATCTTTGAGTATTACACTTTTCTATTTACACATAGGTGTATCAGTGTACAACTTGTAGCATAGGGGTAAGCTTGTGATTATATATGTTTAAGGTCGTATTGCCATAGAGGTTGAATATAGTGTAATAGCGGTCTGTAGTAAATTAGTACAGATATTTTTGTTAAACACAAATCTCTGGAAATTAAATATAGTACACTACCCTTATGAATTGCATTAGAAGTGTAGCTTTTATTGTATTAAGGTAATCCACAAAATAGTTTGCCATTATTAGTTTTGCTTGTACAAGCAAAAACAATCGAATGGCTTTAAACTTAGAACGGTGACTTAGTGAAGATCGTTTATAGCGGTCATTGCTCACACAGGTAAAGTTACTGCTACTGATTCAGCTATGTTTGTATGGGGCCCATTTAGTCTAGGTTCCCCTTGTAGAATTTATATTAAATCATTCGCCCAACCTTAGTACCGGACAGGAGTCACTCTAACATTAAATTTAAACTAAGTGAGTAGACTACAGTAATTTGAGGATAGCCTAAGGGTGACTAAAAACACAGGAGCTCCTAGGACTCCTCACCAATACTCTAACCTTCCTGACATGTTTCACCGTGAACCGACTTTTTCAAAGGACAAATGTGCCGCTCGGTAGTCGGCTTTTTATGGCATGTACAACCATGCCCACAAGTCTGTCATACTCTTTTGAGGCATTCATTGGATATCGATACCGGCCTCTATTGTGTTTGTCAATAAAGGCTTGCAAAGGTAATATTAATATGCCGAAATAGACTAATAGTCAATGTTTTATTATTATTATTATTATTATTAGGTAGATAGAGGGAGTATGGGTAACATAATGTGTATAGTTTAACCCCAGTTGATATCGTTACATTACCTTTGACTGCTGCCTTAAATTTATATTGCTCTATCTTTTGCATGCATAACTCATGTAATAAGATACCAGATAAATTACATGAGACGTGAAATAATCGTCTAGTGTGTTTAAACCATAAGTTTTAAAAGGCAATATGTATAAAAAAACAGCTAGAATCGCTAGACATATAAGTGAATGTGTCAAAAAAACTACGTGCTGATTAAAACGTGTATCAAGTGCAGGGTGTACCTTTAGCCTTTATGTGCTGGCTCTTGTAACACTAATGATTTAAATGAGCAAAATTTGTTCTCATAGAATTTGATACCATTTAATCACTTATACATTCATTATAAATATAATACATAAGGATTTGCACTCTCACTGACAACATATACAAAACAACCAGGGTGCTGGACAAGGTAATAGTATAAATGTTAATACAGACCGCACTCACTGGATTTCATTACATGTGCATCAATTTTTTTATTGAAGGAAGATATGTATATATATATATATATATATATATATATATATATAAACTGTAGCAAAGAAGCACTCACTGAACGATTCCAACTGTGACAAAAGACTTTAATTCAAACGAGTGACGTTTCGGGACAATAACAGTCCCTTCCTCTGACAAGCTAACAATGTGAAAAAGCAGGCCTTAAATAGGCTCCAAAAATACCCTCCCCATAAGTGTGACCAATCACGGTCAAGGTAACAAAACCTATCTTACCCAGTAACGAATAGTGATCGATATTACAATAGTGCAAAGTCAATTAATCAAGTGAGATAAAACATAGGACCCCGTGTTGCTAATAGAGTGGGGGGAATAATCACAGTTCAACCCTTTCTAATCAGCTGCTAAACGACCATAAACAAAGGAAAAAACGAAGAAACAACGAAGAAAAAACCATATTATGTGAGGATCGTAATTCAACCAATCAGTGTGATCCCAGTCATGTAGATCGTAATTCCACCAATGGGCCGTCATCAGACTTGTGGGAATTATAATAGTACCAATCAGCAGCCTATGGTACTATTATAATTCCCACAAGTCTGATGACGGCCCATTGGTGGAATTACGATCTACATGACTGGGATCACACTGATTGGTTGAATTACGATCCTCACATAATATGGTTTTTTCTTCGTTGTTTCTTCATTTTTTCCTTTGTTTATGGTCGTTTAGCAGCTGATTAGAAAGGGTTGAACTGTGATTATTCCCCCCACTCTATTAGCAACACGGGGTCCTATGTTTTATCTCACTTGATTAATTGACTTTGCACTATTGTAATATCGATCACTATTCGTTACTGGGTAAGATAGGTTTTGTTACCTTGACCGTGATTGGTCACACTTATGGGGAGGGTATTTTTGGAGCCTATTTAAGGCCTGCTTTTTCACATTGTTAGCTTGTCAGAGGAAGGGACTGTTATTGTCCCGAAACGTCACTCGTTTGAATTAAAGTCTTTTGTCACAGTTGGAATCGTTCAGTGAGTGCTTCTTTGCTACAGTTTATCTATTATCTTACAGCACCCTGACAAGTTGCATAAGTTGGTGAGAGTGCACTTACACCATCACTTGAAATATATATATATATATATATATACACACATACATACACACACACCTATATTGTACTAAAATACCATCAGATATATATTTGTAGATATGTATTGATGAATAAATAGAAAATATTTCCTTCTATTTGTAGGACATTGGAATGTGAAATATTAATATTTTCTTGTTGTTAGCGCACTTGATAATATGCAATCGGGTTTGTGCATGAGTAGGGTTCCCCCCCATGGGGAATAAGTTAACACGGTCACGGTATTCTAACTATATGGCTTTTTGCGTGCATTGGATCAGCACCACGCAAGTGAAAACGTTTTACTTTCAAATTGTAATAAGACTACTTCCCGACACGCGCAAAAAGCTTACTTCTAGCAGAGTTAACGCGGGAGTGATTAAATTCCCCTCCACTCGTAATCTGGCCCAGTGTGTCAAAACATCTATAGATAAATACCCTGGGGTGTCTAAATTCTACAAATATATACTTTTGTGTAGCAGTTTTGAATTGGATGACAGCTATTTAGCTTACATTCCAAGCATGGCAAATTTAGCTTTTTTTCCCCCTCCCATTTTCAGTATTATATTCCTATTTATTGTTATTTTATATACTCCTATAAAAACGTATCACTAGAAATAATAAAATACTCAGTCCGAGTCCCCACTGTGAACAGTGATAATGAGGATTGCAGAAGCACCACAATTCAGACTGATGATAATTCTGCTGAAAGGATACACAACACGGGCAGCTCTTTATGATCAAATTATTCTAGATAAAAGAGAAGGTAAGAAGAAGGCGCTGCAATGGCGTATTATCTCTTGGATATAGTCCCACAAGTAGTAAATAAATCCCCCAGGAACTCTGAGGAAGCGAGTTGATCTTGGATACACAGCCTAGACGCGTTTCGCAAGTTTATTACTTGTGAAAATTTTAATATATTTTATCCTGAGTTCCTGGATGGTGTTTGGTGTATGCTTTGGGAGATCAGGACTTTTTATTTATACCGGAATTAAGCCAACTGGATAGCTTCTAATCACCCATTACTCCTTATTATGCACTTTGAGATAAGTGCTGAAAATCTGAGTATCCTTCCAAAGGGGATATCTACTACTTGTGAGATAATATCTTAGAGATAATACGCCATTGCAGCACCTTCTTCGTATCTTCTCTTTTATCACTTTTAAGGCTTGTTTGTCTGTAAAACAAAACTGTGTATAATATGTATGGGTGCACTTAAAAGGAAAGTCAAGTCCAAAAATTTTTTTTCATGATTCAAATAGGGTATGTAATTTTAAACACTTTTCCAATTTACTTTTATCACCAAATTTGCTTTGTTCTCTTGGTATTCTTAGTTGAAAGCTAAACCTTGGAGGTTCATATGCTAATTTCTTAGACCTTGAAGGCCGCCTCTAATTTTGATAGTTTTTCCACCACTAGAGGGCGTTGGTTCCTGTGTTTCATAAAGATAACATTGAGCCAATGCGCATGAAGTTAACTAGGAGTGAGCACTGATTGGCTAAAATGCAAGTCTGTCAAAAGAACTAAAATAAGGGGGCATTTTGCAGAGGCTTAGATACAAGGTAATCACAGAGGTAAAAAGTGTATTACTATAAATGTGTTGGTTATGCAAAACTGGGGAATGGGTAATAAAGGGATTATCTATCTTTTTAATCAACAATAATTCTCTTATCTTTTGTGATTGAGAGACAGAGCATAAAAAAGTTTCCAATTTACTTCTATTATAAAACATGCTTTATTCCCATGATATTCTGTGTTGAAGAGATTCCTAGGTAGGCATCTGGATCACTATCTAGTGCTGCCATCTAGTGCTCTTGCAAATGGTTAACATTCTTGCAAAAAATGGGCTGGCTCCTAAGCATACATCCCTGCTTTTTAACAAAAAATACCAAGAGAACAAAGAAAAATTGATATTAGAAGTAAAGTTGTTTAAAATTGCATGCTCTATCTGAATCAAGACAGAATAATTATGGGTTTTATATCCCTTTAACAAGAGAGTGAAACAAATGGGGAGCAAAAACCATGCTATGCATAAATATGTCACATTAAACACTAAATAAATGTTAGACATAATTGTGTTTTCAAAACAAAGATCAGCCTGAAAATAATATACAGATTTAAATTTATATATATAAATACATATTAAAAAATAAGTGTATAGTTTTAGTGTCTTTAAAGTATTAAAATTAGCTCCCTTCTCACCTAAGACCGATTAGGGACACATGTAAATGAGTCACTAGTGTGCAACCTATAACTGTATGGAATATAGCAGTCTTAAAGGGACAGTTTGGTCAAAATAAAACTTTCATGATTCAGCTACAGCATGTGATTTTAAACAACTTTCCAATTCCATTTTTTATCATCAAATTTGCTTTATTTTTTTTGTTGAAAGCTAAACCTAGGCAGGCTCATAAACTGATTTCTAAGCTGTTGATCGACCTCTTATCTCAGTGCATTTTGACAGTTAGACACTGATAGTTCATGTGTGGCATATAGATAACAACATTGTGCTCACTCTTGTGGAGTTATTTAAGAGTCATTACTGATTGGCTAAAATGCAAGTCTGTCAAAAGTACTGAGATAAGTGGGCAAGTCAGCAGAGGCTTAGATACAAGGTAATCAGAGGTAAAATGTGTATTAATATAACTGTTAGTTGTGAAAACTTGGGAATGGGTAATAAAGGGATTATCTATCTTTTTAAACAGTAACATTTTTCAAGTAGACTGTCCCGATTAAGTCTGTGCTTCCTTTTAATAGGAATTGGAAAGCCCACAATTTTCAGAGTTAAATTACAACAAAAGGGGAAAACAAAATAATGAAAGTATATTGTTTTTTTACGACCCACAAACATTTTATTGTACAGTCTCATAGTGTTTAACTGACTAGTAGTTATATTCCAGATCATAGCGTATTTTGACACTGAAATAAATATTCACCATTTTGAGATCCTTATTATATGGCATTTAGATGTTGGGCAAACTTCATCAAAGTGAGGATAAGAAAATGTCAACAACCAAAAAAACCTCACAAAATATATCACCAAATTTTTATAAAGGGTTATGTGCCAATAAAGTCACAACTTTTCATATGTGCGAACAAAATGACTCATGTTCATTTGCAAATCTTTAATATATGCTATTTCTTATATTAATATCACTGTTCTCATATATTTAGGGAAAGTGGCGCATGTAATAAGCACTGTTTTTAATCTTGCCAATTTGTAGGTTGCGTGAAAGAGAGAGCGATGATATTGTTTGTCAGTAGGCCGTAATGGCAGTAGCAATTAAGCCTGATTCATTTCTGAGAATGCAATTTTTCCTGCACAGGTCATCTATCCTGAGTGAGGTGTCAACACGCTCACGGTCTAAGCTGCCATCTGGGAAGAATGTCCTGCTGCTTGGTAAGTCAATATTTTGATGATTTTCTACTTATTCTTCATTAATCTACTAACTTTTAAAATTTGCTTGCTTTTCATCCCTGGCATCTAGCACATATGAGGATTTTGATAGCTGATAAGTAATGAGCTCTCAAACTGAGATGAGTTGCAAACTATAGAGGTTCTATATTAAATTGTGTGATTATAACATTTACTCATTTTAAAGTAGGAACTTTAATTAAAAAAAAGTGTGCTTTTTGGTAACTATTATAATATTTAGGGAATGTTCTTTACTCGCCACCCAAAAGTCGTTGGCTAGTCATTTTTCAATCTAAACTGCTTTGGAGCCATAATTGGCACACTCACTCTGCCCCTCCTTGTGATTAGAAATTATAGTGAGAATAGCCAAATTAGAGACACACTAAATGTTGGGACAGAGGTAAAACATAAGAAGGCAGATCTAACAGTGCACAATTCAAAGCGTGGGGATTATTTTGTAAATTGATTCAATACACCAAAAGAAAAGACTTGATAGTCTATAAAACAATTTATATACACACACAAATAAAAATCCAGATGGAATGAGTTAGATATAAAGGATAACACTGTTAGGTTATAGTACAGTTATAGCATAAAATATGCTAACAGTGTTATCCTTTATAGAACAAATAAGTCCAAAGAGTCGCCAATGTAGATAAATAAAAGTCCAAATTTTATTCAGGATTCATATCCAAATTCATTAAAAGCATATGAAGGTAACATCAAAGGATGGTGGAAGATACAAAACAGGTCTATGATTACGGCTACACTTTGCCGAAACATGTAAGACCTGTTTTGTATCTTCCACCATCCTTTGATGTTACCTTCATATGCTTTTAATGAATTTGGATATGAATCCTGAATAAAATTTGGACTTTTATTTATCTACATTGGCGACTCTTTGGACTTATTTTTTCTGTTTATCTAGAAGGGTAAGGAGCCCTTCTGTCTTCATGTTGCCTTGCAGCCACGGGTGGTTGTACCTTTTCTGAGCACTGCTGTTATGTGTGGAGGAGGGTTGAGTGAGTAGTGCTGCTTGGAGTTGGTGCTGTTCAGGAGCTGACGTAGGACCACGCAAACAGGAAGTGCCATTGCGCATAGTTGTGCAGCCTCGCAGAGGTGAAGGCACAGAACGCCGAACAGGTATACCGGTCAAATTTGGGCTATATTAATATATAAGCCTTTGAAGCAGGACCGGCTGGATGTTGCTGTTCCCCTGTCAAGCAGGTGAGTTCGTCTACTTGTGAACAACAAGTTTTATTACCTTCAGCATTTACACTTTGCACCTTTACCGCTACGATACCCTCCACACACAGAGACATTTCTATTTGCAGGAATTGCTATATATATGTACAACCATACAAATTTTCTGTACCCGGCACCATCATAATCTTACTGGAGTAAACTGTACGCTTGTACTATTTTCTATGTTATCCTTTATATCTTGCTCATTCCATCTGGATTTGTTTATCTGTGCTTATTAGATCGTATTTTAGATTGAGTTTATTTAATCAGTTGTAGTGAAGATACGCTATAACTTACTTTTTTAATACAAATATGAAATTCAAATACCCTTTGCCGCCCACTTAAAGGACCAGTAAACACAGTATACACGTTTATTCTGTGAATTCTTGCACATACTCAGTAGGAGCTGGTGACTCAAAAAGTTTAAATCTAAAAATACTGTGCACATTTTGTTAAAGGGATATGAAACTAGAGCATGCAATTTTAAGCAACTTTCTAATTTACTCCTATTATCAATTTTTCTTCGTTCTCTTGCTATCTTTACTTGAAAAAGCAGGAATGGAAGCTTAAGAGTCGGCCAATTTTTGGTTTAGCATCTGAGTAGCGCTTCCTGATTGGTGGCTAAATGTAGCAAACCAATCAGAAACTCTACCCAGGTGCTGAACCAAAAATGGGCTGGCTCCTTACCTTACATTCCAGCATTTTCAAATAAAGATATCAAGGGAACGAAGAAAAATTGATAATAGGACAAAATTAGAAAGGTGCTTAAAATTGCATGCTCTATCTGAATTATGAAAGAAAAAAAATGTGGGTTTAGTATCCCTTTAATGGAGGTAAATTGGAAAGTTGTTTAAAATTGCATGCTCTACCTGAATAATGAAAGTTTAATTTTGACGTGCGTGTCCCTTTTTTAAAAAGTAAAAAATAAATAAATTTTGTGAGCTAATGGTTTGGACTGTTCTCCAATCTGCCAAGTTACCATAATGGGCCTAGATCAATACCTTGGGTTGGCTGCTAAAAAATATATTTAGTTTGATAGGTAAATCTATTTCTGTTTAAAAAGAGCAACAACAAAAATGCCAAAAAATTTGGACAAGTTTTAGTCTCAAATTCACCATCCTTAAAGAGACACTTAAGTCAAAATTCAACTTTGATGATTCCGATAGAGCATGCAATTTTAAGCAACTTTCCAATTTACTTTTATCATCAAATTTGCTTTCTTCTCTTGGTATTCTTTGTTAAAAGCTAAACCTAGGTAGGCTCCTATGCTAATTTTTAAGCCCTTGAAGGCTGCCTTTTACCTTAGTAAACTAGAAATTGCTAGTTCATGTGTGCCACATAGATACCTTTGTGCTCACTCCAGTGGAGTTACCTAGGAGACAGCACTGATTGGCTAAAATGCAAGTCTGTCAAAAGAACCGAAATATGCGTGCAGTCTGCAGAGGCTTAGATCTAAGGTAATCACAGAGGTAAAAAGTATATTAATATAACTGTGTTAGTTATGCAAAACTGGGGAATGAGTAATAAAGGGATTATCTATATTTTTAAACCATAAAAATTCTAGAGTAGACTGTCCCTTCAAGGGATTAAACAGCACCATATGATGTAGCCATGTTTTCCCCTCTCTCTTTTTTTTCTATCTCTCTTTTTCTGTTTTCTCACTAAATCTTTCTCATTACTGCTCCTTTTCTCTCTCCTTCAATAAAAGTGAATAGTAGAAAGTCACTCGTGAGCTTCATTGCTCCCCACAGCCAGGAATTATGCAGATGCTTTGCAGTGTCTTGGTTTTGCCTCACCCTCTCTCCACCTCAAGGCAGATCCCAAGGAATCTGACTCTGACAAACAATATATATGGTTTTCACCAATTTAAACTGCAACAGTTGCCTTATTATTCTTTCAGTTTTTATTAAAGGGATAGAAAAGTAAAAATTAAACTTGCATGATTCAGATAGAGCATGTCATTTTAAGACACTTTTAAATTCACTTCTATTTTCAAATGCGCTTCGTTCTTTTAGTATCCCTTGTTAAAAAATGAATATGCACATATCATACACTAGTGGGAGCTGCTGCTAATTGGTGCTTGCACACCTTTGTCTCTTGTGATTGGCTAAAAAAATATTTTCCTCTTCCTGTCAGTAGTGCAATGCTGTCCCTTCAGCAATGGATAACAAGAGAATGAAGACAATTTGCTAATAAAATTAAATTGTAAAGTTGTTTAAAATTGTATGTTCTATCTGAATCATAAGACAATTTTGGGGTTTACTATCCATTTAAATACAGAATATACTACAAAGATTTTTTTGAATTCTTTGTTCCTTTGTATGAGATAATATTCTCAGCTCTAGGGGCGGAGCAAGTGGCCAACCAAGATGGTCGCAACACGCTGGGGCTCTTCTATCAAGCCGGTCTAGAGTGATATAACCGCAACCTAGATACAGCTCTTATAGGAGCAACTAACAAGCTTCGATGCCGTGGACCACAATGAAGCATAAAAGGCATTTCTCTTTCATCTGGGAAGCTTCCGACTAGGAGACGGGGCTTGGGGCCTACATCGCTACTGTCGACACGCCGCAACAACTCATGCATATGACCACAAGTCCTTACCTCCGGAGCTCTCGGCCGAAATGGAGTCGTCTCAGATGGGTGGTAGAGGTCACGCAGAAATATAGGGACCAAAGAATGAGAGAGGAGACGCATCAGGCAGCTGTGGAGTCGACAGTCACTTCATAATACAGGGCTTACGAGGCTGAGACCGCGAGCATCATGGGCGGCCACAGGGTGTGACCTGCCTAAGAGGGTACATCATAACACCGGATCTATCACGGTTTTGCTTTTGAAACCGGCAAGCGCAGCCAGTCGCATTCAGTCCCCGCTGCACCTTGGTGGCACTCGTGGATCTGGGCACGACTTTGGGGGAGATGAGCAGCTGCGCTGAGCTGGAACACCTGCAGGCCTGCCAGCCAGAGACTGATGTCCCAGCTTACAGGATCCCGAGGCATACATACGCAAGACAAGGAAACAATATCTAGGTCAAATGCAATATTGCCCTGAACTAGAGAGTGCTGTTAATATAGCAGCAATATTACCCCCAAGGCAGAACATAGAGTGATCTGAGATGTCATTGCAGAAAATGCAGCATGTCTGCAGAAAGAACAGGAACTGTTAGCACATTAACTTTTCAGTACTGCTCCACATTAGGCTGTTCTTTTTAAACATTGCTGTTCTCTGGCTGCATTGTATAAGTTTTCCTTAACAGTGCATCCAGCGCAAAGTGCTGTTTGAAGACAACAATCAAATATGCAGTAGTGCTGCAAAGCAGCAGTGCATTGATTGTTGTCTGGCTCTGAGATTTTTGCAAGCTCGTTCCCTAGCTTTTCAATGTCTGCAAAGCTGTTTTTTTCTGAATGTAAGATGTTCGTATGAGCAATGCACCTTTTTATTGTTACATTTCTATGTTAGACTAAGAGAAAATGAAACAAATTAATTCAAGAGACATTTTACAATTACTTTTTTTGTCTGCAGCTACTTTGCAATGCAATTTTAAACTACTGCACTAGATTATACAACTCTTAAATCTTGCTTTATTCTGCAGTTAACCAACACATTGCAATTGATCTGGTTCTTTAGTGTAACTGACAAATTTACAATTTTATTTTATTTAAAAATGACCTGCAGAAAAATTTTCACTAAAAAAAAATCTCATCGCAGAAAGTGGAAAAAAGTTCTGTCTCTGGGAATATTACCAATATTGCCTCCCTTGCAGAGAATATGTACGTTTCCTCCACGTTCATATCTCCTAGACCCTTTGGGAATTTATTATTTTTGCAAATACTGGAAACTGCCTTTAATGGGACACTGAACCCAAATTTTGTTCTTTTATGATTCAGATAGAGAATGCAATTTTAAGCATCTTTCTAATTTACTCCTATTATCAATGTTTTTTCATTCTCTTGATATTTTTATTTAAAAAAAAAAAAGGCATCTAAGCTTTTTTTTCTTGGCTCAGAACTCTGGACAGCAGTTTTTGATTGGTGGATGAATTTATCCACCAATCAGCAAGGACAACCTAGGTTGTTCACCAAAAATGGGCCGGCATTTAAACTTACATTCTTGCATTTCAAATAAAGATACTAAGAGAATTATGAAAATTTGATAATATGAGTAAATTAGAAAGTTGCTTAAAATGTCATGCTCTATCTGAATCACAAAAGAAAAAATTTGGGTTCAGTGTCCCTTTAACAAGCCTAATATGTTTCAGATGAGCCATAAAGTAGTTATGATCCCCAGGGGCCCAATGGTGAAGTTGAGACTTAAAGGGACAGTAAAACCTTAAAAATAATGTTATATAATTCTGCACATAGTGCAGAATTATATAACATTATATTAGCCAAACATTTATAAAACATAATTTCCCCTATTAATTTAAAAAACACAACGCTGTTTCACAGACCCGCTCTCTGCTGAGCGGGTCTGTTATATTTACTCAGCGCATCGGGCCAGCTTTATAGTCACAGCCCGGCCCGACTGCGCCATAACACAAAGTGCAGCTCGCTCCTGTCACAGGAGCGAGCTGCACTTAGTCTTATGGCGCGGTCTGGCTGGACTGTGACTATACAGCTTGCACGATGCGCTGAGTAAATATAACAGACCCGCTCAGCAGAGAGCGGGTCTGTGAAACAGCGTTGTGTTTTTTTTTTTTTTTGTTTTTTTTTAAATTAATAGGGGAAATTATATTTTATAATATTATTTTTAAAGTTTACTGACACTTTAAGACAAAAATCACAGTCGGTGTTGGTTAGATATGAGGACATCTACCTCGATATGCCCAAGGATTCTTAGGCAATGATTCATATTTTGCTGGTTATACATTGCAGCCCACACACAATACTCATCAGGTTGAATATTTGGATTTCTACATTTCTTGTGGGACAGATGTTATACTAACAATCTATTTACTATGTGTATGCACCTCTGGGAACATGAGGCCAATTCTTATTGTGTCTAGCTCTGATGTTTACCCATTACTAAGTACTGTACATATATACCCCCCCCCCCCATGCTATTAGTATTATTTTGATAGATTAGTGTGGTGCCAATGGTTATATATACAGGTTGCCCTCAGTTTACGCCGGGGTTAGGTTCCAGAAGGAATGGTTGTAAATCGAAACCGTTGTAAATTGAAACCCAGTTTATAATGTAAGTCAATGGGAAGTGAGGGAGATAGGTTCCAGGCCCCTCTCAAAATTGTCATAAGTAACACCTAATACATTATTTTTAAAGCTTTGAAATGAAGACTTTAAATGCTAAACAGCATTATAAACCTAATAAAATAATCACACAACACAGACTATATAATTAAACTAAGTTAAATGAACAAAAACATTTGCTAAACAGCATTATAAACCTAATAAAATAATCACACAACACAGACTTCACTTGCATTTTTCTGCAAACGGTTCTTTCTATGCATTCCAAACTGGACTGATTTATAGACAGGAAGATCTTGTTCCTTTGAAATCTGCTCGATAGTTCAGGTCTGGTTAAAATGATTAATTTTAGCTTGCTTGGCTTTGCTGCAACAAAAGCGGACAGCTCCACCTACTGGCTATTTTAATCAATGCACTGCTTCTCAATGCTTTTCAATAGCAGTCACATGACTGGAAAAAAAGGTTGTTATTCTGAAACGGTGTACATTGAACCGTTGTAAAACGAGGGCCACCTGTGTAATATATATATATATATATATATATATATATATATATATATATATATATATATATATATATATATATATATATATAATCCATATCCCTAGAGTTTCTTACCTCATCTAAAAAATACTACATTACCCTCTTTCCCAATATTAATTTCCCTATACTATCTTACCCTTTAGCTGACATGAAGTATCACTACAGTGCAACACTTCCGCCAATGCTTAAGTTAGTTTGTTATATATATATATATATATATATATATATATATATATATATATATATATATATATAACTAAAGGGAGTCCCATGGTTTTTTCCTATGATAATCAGTTCATATCACTTTTTTTTTTAGAGAACCTTGGGCACTTTCTTCTGAAAATGGAGGTAAAAACAAAATCTTAAATGGCAGTGTGGCGCACTTTATGCATCATTCATTGCCCAGACACACTTCAGCTTCTTAACAAGTTTATAGTAGTTTTCCCAAGGGTATAACAAATGCTCTCATTCTGTGTTTGCATTTATTAGAATCTTGGCCTGTACACTTCTAAGCATTGTATATTTCCCATTCTGCATTCTGAATTGTTACAGAATCGACTTCCCTGCAACCCATTGTGGAATTATGCATTGAGCACAAATAAATGTAAGAACATCGTACCGAGAATGTGAAATATCTGCCATTCTAGCTGTAATGTATATGTGATAATACAGTTGAAAAACAAATAGTACACTTTCAAGCACTTTAGCTTTTTAGAAAAGTTTGTTTCTCTCATGTAAACTGTTTCTTGAAAAAGAAGCTGAAGAATATTCCGATTTCGGCCGAGGGCAGATATGCTCTAGAGTGCTCTGTTCTATTCAGAGCCTCGGGCGCCGCAACTGCCTCTGGGAACCTTACCATGGGTCCCAGACCGCACGTCTTGAAATTCTCTGTCTGGGAAATTATCTATCTATCGAATCTATAATAAATAGATTTGATAGATAATTTCCCAGACAGAGAATTTCAAGACAAGCAGGCTCAGACCCATGGTAAGGTTCCCAGAGGCAGTTGCGGCGCTCGAGGCTCTGATTAGAACAGAGCACTCTGGAGCGTATCTGCCCTCGGCCGAAATCGGAACATTCTTCGGCTTCTTTTTCAATAAACAGTTTACATAAGAGAAACAAACTTTTCCAACTTTAACTACACGGAAGCAGTTAATGTGCACATTACCTAGGTGATTAGAACAGAGCACTCTGAAGCGTATTTGCCCTCAGCCGAAATCGGAACATTCTTCGGCTTCTTTTTCAATAAACAGTTTACATGAGAGAAGCAAACTTTTCCAACTTTAACTACATGGAAGCAGTTAATGTGCACATTACCTAGGTAAAGTGCAGATTCTGCACTTTAACTGAGCAAATCAATCTGCAGATTAGCTAGGTAATGTGCACATTAACTGTTTCTGCACTTTAACTGTAACATATATATATATATATATATATATATATATATATATATATATATATATATATATATATATATATATTGTTAAGTATGTTCAGTCCATGGGTCATCCATTACTTATGGGATATATTCTCCTTCCCAACAGGAAGTTGCAAGAGGATCACCCAAGCAGAGCTGCTATATAGCTCCTCCCCTCACATGTCATATCCAGTCATTCTCTTGCAACCCTCAACAAAGAAGGAGGTCGCGAGAGGAGCTGGAGTTTTTACTTAACTATTCTTCAATCAAAAGTTTGTTATTTTAAATGGCACCGGAGTGTGCTGTTTTTCTATCTCAGGCAGTATTTGGAAGAAGAAACTGCCTGCGTTTTTTATCTATGATCTTAGCAGGCGTAACTAAGATCCACTGGCTGTTCTCGACATTCTGAGGAGTGGGGTAACTTCAGACTGGGAATAGCATGCGGGGTCCTCCGCAAATGAGGTATGTGCGGTACTTTATTTTCTGGGAATGGAATTGACTAAGAAAATACTGCTGTTACCGTATGATGTAAGTACAGCCTTAAATGCAGTAGTAGCCACTGGTATCAGGCTGATAAATGTATGCGCAGTCGAGTTATATTCTAGGGACTAGAATTTGACTGAGAAAATACTGTTAACACTGAAATAATACTTAAGCCTTCTCTGCCGTGGTAGCGACTGGTAGCAGGCTTAGTGATAGCTTTGCATGACATTGAAAAATGTTGTTTTTTAATAAAACGTTTACTGGCATGTTATTCGTTTTTTTGTGAGGTACTTTGGTGATAAATCGCTTTGGGCATGATTTTTTCCACATGGCTAACATATTTTTCTGCATGGAAACAGTTATATCAGCGCTCCCACTGTTGTGATTGGAGTGGGAGGGCCCTTGTTTTAGCGCCTTATTGCGCAGTTAAAATTATTGCACAGTCTTTCTGCTTCTTCCTCCTTGATCCAGGACGTCTCTAGAGAGCTCAAGGGTCTGCAAATTTCATTTGTGAGGGAGGTAATCAGTCACAGCAGATCTGTGACAGTGTGCTGACTGTGATTAAAAGCGTTAAATCTTAATTGATATCTTATCCGTTTTGGGTATCGAGGGGTTAATCATCCTTTTGCTAATGGGTGTAATCCTCTGCTAATAGTACACTTCTTGTTAAGAATTGTTTAATTATATCTGTATTTTTGAAGCGCTGCAGCGTTTTTTATATTGCTTGTAAAACTTATTGAAAGTGATTTCCAAGCTTGTTATTTTCATTGCTAAGTCTGTTTTAACATGTCTGATTCAGAGGAAACTGACTGTTCATCATGTTCAAAAGCCAATGTGGAGCCCAATAGAACGATGTGTACCAATTGTATTGATATTGCTTTGAATAAAAGTCAATCTGTACCGATAAAGAAGCTATCACCAGACAACGAGGGGGAAGTTATGCCGCCTAACTCTCCTCACGTGTCAGTACCTGCGTCTCCCACTCGGGAGATGCGTAGGATTGAGACACCTAGTACATCTAGGCCCTTACAAATCACTTTACATGATATGGCTAATGTTATGAAAGAAGTATTATATAATATGCCCGAATTAAGGGGCAAACACGATAGCTCTGGGTTAAGGACAGAGCGCGCTGATGACACGAGAGCCATGTCTGATACTGCGTCACAACTTGCAGAACATGAGGACGGTGAGCTTCATTCTGTCGGTGACGGTTCTGATTCGGGGAGACTGGATTCAGAAATTTTAAATTTAAGCTTGAGAACCTCCATGTGTTACTAGGGGAGGTATTAGCGGCTCTGAATGATTGCGACACGGTGGCAATTCCAGAGAAATTGTGTAGGTTGGATAGATACTATGCGGTACCGGTGTGTACTGACGTTTTTCCTATACCAAAAAGACTTGCAGAAATTATCAGTAAGGAGTGGGATAGACCCGGTGTGCCTTTTTCCCCTCCCCCGATATTTAGAAAAATGTTCCCTATAGACGCCACCACACGAGACTTATGGCAGACGGTCCCTAAGGTGGAGGGAGCAGTTTCTACGTTAGCCAAGCGTACCACTATCCCGGTGGAGGATAGCTGTGCTTTCTCAGATCCAATGGATAAAAAATTAGAGGGTTATCTTAAGAAAATGTTTGTTCAACAGGGTTTTATATTGCAGCCTCTTGCATGCATTGCGCCTGTCACGGCTGCAGCGGCATTCTGGTTTGAGTCTCTGGAAGGGGCGATTGGCACAGAGCCGTTGGATGAGGCCTTGAGCAAAGTTAGAACCCTTAAGCAGGCTAATGCGTTTGTTTCAGATGCCGTAGTACATCTAACCAAACTTACGGCTAAAAATTCCAGATTCGCCATACAGGCGCGCAGAGCGCTCTGGCTTAAATCCTGGTCAGCGGATGTAACTTCCAAGTCTAAACTACTTAACATTCCTTTCAAAGGGCAGACCTTATTCGGGCCCGACTTGAAGGAAATTATTGCTGACATTACGGGAGGTAAGGGCCACGCCCTTCCTCAGGACAGGGCCAAACAGTCTAATTTTCGTGCCTTTCGTAACTTCAAGGCAGGAGCAGCATCGACTTCCTCCGCTCCAAAACAGGAAGGAACTACTGCTCGTTACAGACAAGGTTGGAAAGGCAACCAGTCATGGAACAAGGGCAAGCAGGCCAGAAAGCCTACTCCCGCCCCTAAGACAGCATGAAGTCAGGGCCCCCTATCCAGAGACGGATTTAGTGGGGGGCAGACTTTCTCTCTTTGCCCAGGCTTGGGCAAGAGATGTGCAGGATCCCTGGACGTTAAAGATTATATCTCAGGGATACCTTCTGGATTTCAAATCCTCTCCTCCACAAGGGAGGTTCCATCTTTCGAGGTTATCGACAAACCTAGTAAAGAGAGAGGCATTTCTACAATGTGTACAAGACCTCTTAATCATGGGGGTGATCCACTCAGTTCTGCGATCGGAACAGGGACAAGGATTTTACTCAAATCTATTTGTGGTTCCCAAAAAAGAGGGAACCTTCAGACCAATCTTGGACTTAAAGATCTTAAACAAATTCCTAAGGGTACCATCGTTCAAGATGGAAACCATTCGAACCATCCTACCCATGATCCAAGAGGGTCAATATATGACCACGGTGGACTTAAAGGATGCTTACTTTCATATACCGATTCACAAAGATCATTATCGGTACCTGAGGTTTGCCTTTCTAGACAGGCATTACCAGTTTGTGGCTCTTCCCTTCGGGTTAGCCACGGCCCCGAGAATTTTTACGAAGGTTCTGGGCTCACTTCTGGCGGTACTAAGATCACGAGGCATAGCGGTGGCTCCGTACCTAGACGACATTCTGATTCAAGCGTCAAATTTTCAGAATGCAAAGTCTCATACAGAGATAGTTCTAGCATTTCTGAGGTTGCATGGGTGGAAAGTGAACGTGGAAAAGAGTTCTGTTACCACTCACACGGGTTCCTTTTCTAGGGACTCTTATAGATTCTGTAGAGATGAAGATTTACCTGACGGAGTCCAGGTTATCAAAGATTCTCAATGCTTGCCGTGTCCTTCATTCCATTCCAAGCCCATCGGTAGCTCAGTGCATGGAGGTAATCGGCTTAATGGTAGCGGCAATGGACATAGTGCCATTTGCGCGCCTGCATCTCAGACCGCTGCAACTATGCATGCTCAGTCAATGGAACGGGGATTACTCAGATCTGTCCCCTTTGCTAAATCTGGACCAGGAGACCAGGGATTCGCTTCTCTGGTGGTTGTCACCGGGTCATCTGTCCAAAGGAATGACCTTTCGCAGGCCAGATTGGACGATTGTAACAACGGATGCCAGCCTTCTAGGCTGGGGAGCAGTCTGGAATTCCCTGAAGGCTCAGGGATCGTGGACTCAGGAGGAGAAACTCCTCCCAATAAACATTCTAGAATTAAGAGCAATATTCAATGCTCTTCTGGCTTGGCCTCAGTTAGCAAAGCTGAGGTTCATCAGATTTCAGTCGGACAATATCACGACTGTGGCTTACATCAATCATCGAGGGGGAACCAGGAGTTCCCTAGCGATGTTGGAAGTCTCGAAGATAATTCGCTGGGCAGAGTCTCACTCTTGCCACCTGTCAGCGATTCACATCCCAGGCGTAGAGAACTGGGAGGCGGATTTCCTAAGTCGCCAGACTTTTCATCCGGGAGAGTGGGAACTTCACCCGGAGGTATTTGCTCAACTGATTCGTCGTTGGGGCAAACCGGATCTGGATCTCATGGCATCTCGCCAGAACGCAAAGCTTCCTTGTTACGGATCCAGGTCCAGGGACCCGGGAGCGGTGCTGGTAGATGCATTAGCAGCCCCTTGGGTTTTCAACATAGCTTATGTGTTTCCACCATTTCCGTTGCTACCTCGGCTGATTGCCAGGATCAAACAGGAGAGGGCATCGGTAATTCTGATAGCGCCTGCGTGGCCACGCAGGACCTGGTATGCAGACCTAGTGGACATGTCGTCCTGTCCACCATGGTCTCTTCCTCTGAGGCAGGACCTTCTAATTCAGGGTCCTTTCAACCATCCAAACCTAATTTCTCTGAGGCTGACTGCCTGGAAATTGAACGCTTGATTCTATCAAAGCGTGGGTTTTCGGATTCGGTTATTGATACATTAATACAGGCTCGGAAACCTGTGACAAGAAAAATTTACCATAAGATATGGCGTAAATATTTATATTGGTGCGAATCCAAGAGTTACTCATGGAGTAAGGTTAGGATTCCTAGGATATTAGCTTTTCTACAAGAGGGTTTAGAAAAGGGTTTATCCGCTAGTTCGCTAAAGGGACAGATTTCAGCTCTGTCTATTCTTTTACACAAACGTCTGGCAGAGCATCCAGACGTCCAGGCCTTTTGTCAGGCTTTGGCTAGAATTAAACCTGTGTTTAAAGCTGTTGCTCCTCCGTGGAGCTTAAACTTGGTTCTTAAAGTTCTTCAGAGTGTTCCGTTTGAACCCCTTCATTCCATTGATATTAAGCTTTTATCTTGGAAAGTTTTGTTTTTGATGGCTATTTCCTCGGCTCGAAGAGTCTCTGAGTTATCTGCCTTACATTGTGATTCTCCTTATCTGATCTTTCATTCAGACAAGGTAGTTCTGCGTACTAAACCTGGGTTTTTACCTAAGGTTGTTTCTAACAGGAATATCAATCAAGAGATTGTTGTTCCATCGTTATGTCCTAATCCTTCTTCAAAGAAGGAACGTCTTTTGCATAATCTAGACGTGGTCCGTGCTCTGAAGTTCTACTTACAGGCAACTAAAGATTTTCGACAAACTTCTTCTCTGTTTGTCGTTTACTCTGGACAGAGGAGGGGTCAAAAGGCTTCGGCTACCTCTCTCTCTTTTTGGCTTCGTAGCATAATACGTTTAGCCTATGAGACTGCTGGACAGCAGCCTCCTGAAAGAATTACAGCTCATTCCACTAGAGCTGTGGCTTCCACCTGGGCCTTTAAGAATGAGGCCTCTGTTGAACAGATTTGCAAGGCTGCAACTTGGTCTTCACTTCATACTTTTTCCAAATTTTACAAATTTGACACTTTTGCTTCTTCGGAGGCTGGTTTTGGGAGAAAGGTTCTACAGGCAGTGGTTCCTTCTGTTTAATGTTCCTGCCTTGTCCCTCCCATCATCCGTGTACTTAGCTTTGGTATTGGTATTCCATAAGTAATGGATGACCCGTGGACTGAACACACTTAACAAGAGAAAACATAATTTATGCTTACCTGATAAATTTATTTCTCTTGTAGTGTGTTCAGTCCACGGCCCGCCCTGTCTTTTTTTTTGAGGCAGGTTCTAAATTTTAAAATTATAACTCCAGTCACCACTGCACCTTATAGTTTCTCCTTTCTTGTTTCGGTCGAATGACTGGATATGACATGTGAGGGGAGGAGCTATATAGCAGCTCTGCTTGGGTGATCCTCTTGCAACTTCCTGTTGGGAAGGAGAATATATCCCATAAGTAATGGATGACCCGTGGACTGAACACACTACAAGAGAAATAAATTTATCAGGTATGCATAAATTATGTTATTGTCAGCTCTAGCATTTATTTGTGTCTTTGTTTTGTTTGCAGGAGAGGATGGAGCAGGCAAAACGAGCTTAATAGGAAAGCTTCAGGGAATAGAAGAATACAAGAAAGGGAGGGGAATGGAGTATTTGTATATAAACGTTCATGATGAAGACAGAGATGGTTTGTATTGATTTGTTTTATGTTTGTGCCTAAAGAGCAAAACTAGCATGACTAATTACTGCATCAAACAGAATTTCTTTCCTAGGCTTTGAGACACACCTGTAAAGATCTTGTATACATTTTACATATCTTGTTTAAATAAAAAATTATTTAACTTTCAGTTTCCATGATAGCTGTTGTATAAAATGCATTGTTTAATTTGTGTTGTTTTTTTCTCTTTAAAGACCAAACCAGGTGCAATGTATGGATATTGGATGGTGATCTGTATCACAAAGGTCTTTTGAAGTTTGCTATGGATTCCAGTAGTGTAAGAGACACCTTAATCATGTTGATAGTAGACATGTCACGGCCGTGGTTGGCTCTGGATTCCTTGCACAAATGGGCCAGTGTAATAAGGGAACACATAGACAAGCTGAAAATTCCTCCTGAAGAAATGAAAGAGATGGAAGCAAAGAGTGAGTTTTCTCTTAAAATATTGAGATTTTAACACTTGGGAAGAACTGTGCTTTTCATCATGGTGTTTTCATCTCTTGTTATGAGCTATAGATTAGTGAAATGTTGCAAGCCATTTCTTATTGTCCCTTTAAATGGGTATGGAGAAAAAAAAATATTATAGAAATTAATTAAAGGAACATGAAAACCAAACATTTTCTTTCATGATTTAGGTAGAACTTACAATTTTAAACAACTTTCCAGTTTACTTCTATTATCAAATTTGCTTCATTCTCTTGTTATCCATTGCTGAAGGGACAGCATTGCACTACTGACAGCAAGAGGAAATTATTTATTTAGCCATTGCAATGTTTTCCAATATACTTGTGATTGTTTGTTTTTTTTTGGTCCCCCCCCCCCCCCTGTAATTTCACCGTTCCCAGACTTGTGAGTGCAATGTTCAGTATTCACAAGCCAAACTGTGATACATATCTATATACAATATATATCCCTAAGTCGCCTCATCAAAGGGTTGTTTTTTTTAACCAAGTGACTGTGAAAAGCCTTGTCTACTCCATTCACAAGTCCAGGTTGACTCCAGTAAAAAAAAAAAAAAAAAAAAAAAAAAAGGGGGGGGGGGGAGTTTGGTTGGCAACTGAGAAGATGAAAAACAAGGTGTTGCACTTCAGAAAGGCTTCACACTTGGCCTGTATGAGGTGTTGTTTTATATTGATTTAATTTCAATACTTTGTCATTTGTACTTTTTAGTGGTAAGAAGTTTTCAAGAATATGTTGAACCTGGAGAAGAATTTCCTGCCTCCCCTCAAAGAAGAAGTACATCTTCACAAGAAGATCATGATGATAGTGTTATTTTACCACTGGGGGAAGACACACTGACACATAACCTTGGCATTCCTGTAGTAGTTGTTTGCACTAAGGTCAGCTTCACAAGCATCTTACTTTGGTTCACATAGTTAAATATCATTGTTTATGATTAATTCTTAATCAAATTGTGCCACCTAGTTAAATGGGCAATGAGCTCCAATTATTGATGACCACAAAATTTCTTTAAGAGTTTGTTATCTTTTGTTGGTCCCCCATTCAGATGAGGAATCTTCCTATTGATTTAATACAGCTTTAAAGTGCTGGTAAATTTCAGACTATAAGAATGTTGCAATTAAAAATATATTAGTTTGCAATTAAAACCACATCTTTTTTTTCTTTATATATTTATTTTATAATAAACCATATATTATCCTAATTGGTATTGTCTCTTCCTCCACCCCTTTCGTTTCCATTTGGTTGGGCTGTGATGCATAGAGCAGTCACATCCACTCTCTACATAGGCTTTCTAAGGGCTTTAAATGGGCTGGGACTTGTGAAATGACACACATGATGATTTGATTTTCACTGGAATTATTTTTAAAAAAAAGAGAGAGAAAAAAGATTTCTCCTGTTAAGTGTAGTCAGTCCACGGGTCATCCATTACTTATGGGATATTAACTCCTCCCTAACAGGAAGTGCAAGAGGATCACCCAAGCAGAGCTGCTATATAGCTCCTCCCCTCTACGTCACACCCAGTCATTCTCTTGCACCTAACTAATAGATAGGATGTGTGAGAGGAGTGTGGTTATTAAATTTAGTTTTTTATTACTTCAATCAAAAGTTTGTTGTTTTAAACAGCACCGGAGTGTGTTGTTTTTTCTCAGGCAGTATTAGAAGAAGAATCTACCTGAGTTTGTATATGATCTTAGCGGACGTAACTAAGATCCATTTGCTGTTCTCGGCCATTCTGAGGAGCGAGGTAACTTCAGAACAGGGGACAGCGGGCAGGGTTCACCTGCAAAGAGGTATGTTGCAGTATATTGTTTTCTAAGGAATGGAATTGACTGAGAAAATACTGCTAATACCGATATAATGTAAGTACAGCCTTAAATGCAGTAGTAGTAACTGGTATCAGGCTGTTATGTATGTATGTTGGCACCAAAGTATTTCTGGGGAATGGCACTTCACTAAGAAAATACTGTATACATATAACTCTAGCCTCTCTGCAGTGATAGCGACTAGCAACAGGCTTTTATTCTTATTTCATATATTTAAAACGTTTACTGACAGTTTAATCGTTTTTTTCTCTGAGGTACTTGGTGAAAATTTATGGGCATTATTTTCCACTTGGCTGTCGTTTATTTTGTATAAAATCAGTTACTGAGCTTCCCCACTGCTGTGTTAAGAGTGGGAGGGGCCTATTTTTGGCGCTTTTACTACGCATTAAAAATTCAGTCACAGTCTTCCTTATTCTCCCTGCATGATCCAGGACGTCTCTACAGAGCTCAGGGGTCTCCAAAACTAGTTTGAGGGAGGTAATCACTCACAGCAGACCTGTGAGACTGTGCTTTGACTGTGATAGAAAAACGTATTTATTGTCAATCGTTTTTTTTTTTTGGTATTAAGGGGTTAATAATCCATTTGCTGATGGGTGCTATCCTTTGCTAAATTAATGCATTTCATATGAAAAATTGATTGCTATAACTAAACCGGTTCATTGTTATATCAAAGTGACAGTTTTTTTTGTGTGCTTCTTAAAGGCACAGTAACGTTTTTTTATATTGCTTGTAAATTCAGTTGAAAAGTATTTTCCAAGCTTGCTAGTCTAATTGCTAGTTTGTTTAAACATGTCTGACACAGAGGAATCTTTGTGCAATATGTTCAAAGGCCAAGGTGGAGCCCAATAGAAATTTATGTACTTGCATTGATGATACTTTAAATAAAAGCCAATCTGTACATGTTAAGCAACATTCACCAGACAACGAGGGGGAAGTTATGCCGACTAACTTGCCTCACGTGTCAGTACCTGCATCTCCCGCTCAGGAGGTGCGTGATATTGTAACGCCAAGTACATCAGGGCGGCCATTACAAATCACTTTACAAGACATGGCTAATGTTATGACTGAAGTTTTGTCTAAATTGCCAGAACTTAGGGGTAAACGAGACCACTCTGGGGTGAGAACAGAGTGCGCTGATAATGCTAGGGCCATGTCTGATACTGCGTCACAATTTGCAGAACATGAAGACGGAGAGCTTCATTCTGTGGGTGACGGATCTGATCCAAATAAACTGGATTCAGACATTTCAAATTTTAAGTTTAAGCTGGAAAACCTCCGTGTATTACTAGGGGAGGTGTTAGCGGCTCTGAATGATTGTAACACAGTTGCAATCCCAGAGAAAATGTGTAGGTTGGATAAATATTTTGCGGTACCTACGAGTACTGACGTTTTTCCTATACCTAAGAGACTTACTGAAATTGTTACTAAGGAGTGGGATAGACCCGGTGTGCCTTTCTCACCCCCTCCTATATTCAGAAAAATGTTTCCAATAGACGCCACCACACGGGACTTATGGCAAACGGTCCCTAAGGTGGAGGGAGCAGTTTCTACTTTAGCTAAGCGTACCACTATCCCGGTGGAGGATAGCTGTGCCTTTTCAGATCCAATGGATAAAAAGTTAGAGGGTTACCTTAAGAAAATGTTTGTTCAACAAGGTTTTATATTGCAACCCCTTGCATGCATTGCGCCTGTCACGGCTGCAGCAGCATTTTGGTTTGAGTCTCTGGAAGAGACCCTTGACACAGCTCCATTAGATGAGATTACACACAAGCTTAAAACCCTTAAGCTAGCTAATTCATTTATTTCTGATGCCGTAGTACACTTAACTAAACTTACGGCTAAGAATTCCGGATTCGCCATTCAGGCGCGCAGAGCGCTGTGGCTAAAATCCTGGTCAGCTGATGTGACTTCTAAATCTAAATTGCTTAACATACCTTTCAAGGGGCAGACATTATTCGGGCCCGGTTTGAAAGAAATTATCGCTGATATTACGGGAGGTAAAGGCCATGCCCTGCCTCAAGACAGAGCCAAATCTAGGGCTAGACAGTCTAATTTTCGTGCCTTTCGTAACTTCAAGGCAGGAGCAGCATCAACTTCCTCTGCTCCAAAACAGGAAGGAGCTGTTGCTCGCTACAGACAAGGCTGGAAACCTAACCAGACCTGGAACAAGGGCAAGCAGGCCAAGAAACCTGCTGCTGCCCCTAAGACAGCATGAAGTGAGGGCCCCCGATCCGGAAACGGATCTAGTGGGGGGCAGACTCTCTCTCTTCGCCCAGGCTTGGGCAAGAGATGTCCAGGATCCCTGGGCGTTGGAGATCATATCTCAGGGATATCTTCTGGACTTCAAAGCTTCTCCTCCACAAGGGAGATTTCATCTTTCAAGGTTGTCAACAAACCTAATAAAGAAAGAGGCGTTTCTACGCTGTGTACAAGATCTTTTACTCATGGGAGTGATCCATCCGGTTCCGCGGTCGGAACACGGACAAGGGTTTTACTCAAATCTGTTTGTGGTTCCCAAAAAAGAAGGAACCTTCAGACCAATATTGGATTTAAAGATCCTAAACAAATTCCTAAGAGTTCCATCGTTCAAAATGGAAACTATTCGGACAATCTTACCCATGATCCAAAGGGGTCAGTACATGACCACAGTGGATTTAAAGGATGCCTACCTTCACATACCGATTCACAAGGATCATTACCGGTATCTAAGGTTTGCCTTCCTAGACAGGCATTACCAATTTGTAGCTCTTCCCTTCGGGTTGGCCACTGCCCCAAGAATTTTTACAAAGGTTCTGGGCTCTCTTCTGGCGGTACTAAGACCGCGAGGAATATCGGTAGCTCCGTACCTAGACGACATTCTGATACAAGCGTCAAGTTTCCAAACTGCCAAGTCTCATACAGAGTTAGTACTGGCATTTCTAAGGTCGCATGGGTGGAAAGTGAACGAAGAAAAGAGTTCTCTATTACCACTCACAAGAGTTCCCTTCTTGGGGACTCTTATAGATTCTGTAGAAATGAAAATTTACCTGACAGAGGACAGGTTAACAAAACTTCTAAATGCTTGCCGTGTCCTTCATTCCATTCAACACCCGTCAGTGGCTCAATGCATGGAGGTAATCGGCTTAATGGTAGCGGCAATGGACATAGTACCTTTTGCACGCCTGCATCTCAGACCACTGCAATTGTGCATGCTAAGTCAGTGGAATGGGGATTACTCAGATTTGTCCCCTATGCTGAATCTGGATCAAGAGACCAGAGATTCTCTTCTATGGTGGCTTTCTCGGCCACATCTGTCCAGGGGGATGCCCTTCAGCAGGCCAGACTGGACAATTGTAACAACAGACGCCAGCCTTTTAGGTTGGGGCGCTGTCTGGAATTCCCTGAAGGCTCAGGGATCATGGACTCAGGAGGAGAGTCTCCTTCCAATAAACATTCTGGAATTGAGAGCAGTTCTCAATGCCCTTCTGACTTGGCCTCAGTTAGCAACTCTGAGGTTCATCAGGTTTCAGTCGGACAACATCACGACTGTGGCTTACATCAATCATCAGGGAGGGACAAGGAGTTCCCTAGCGATGATGGAAGTCTCAAAGATTATTCGCTGGGCAGAGTCTCACTCTTGCCACCTGTCAGCGATTCACATCCCAGGCGTGGAGAACTGGGAGGCGGATTTCCTAAGTCGCCAGACTTTTCATCCAGGGGAGTGGGAACTTCATCCGGAGGTTTTTGCCCAAATACTTCGACGTTGGGGCAAACCAGATCTGGATCTCATGGCGTCTCGCCAGAACGCCAAACTTCCTTGTTACGGATCCAGGTCCAGGGACCCGGGAGCGGCGCTGATAGATGCTCTGACAGCACCTTGGGTCTTCAACATGGCTTTTGTGTTTCCACCCTTCCCGATGCTTCCTCGATTGATTGCCAGGATCAAACAGGAGAGAGCATCGGTGATTCTAATAGCGCCTGCGTGGCCACGCAGGACCTGGTATGCAGATCTAGTGGACATGTCATCCTGTCCACCTTGGTCGCTGCCTCTGAGACAGGACCTTCTAATTCAGGGTCCTTTCAAACATCAAAATCTAATTTCTCTGAAGCTGACTGCATGGAGATTGAACGCTTGATTTTATCAAAGCGTGGATTTTCGGAGTCAGTAATTGATACCTTAGTACAGGCTAGGAAGCCTGTTACCAGGAAAATTTACCATAAGATATGGCGTAAATATTTACACTGGTGCGAATCCAAGAGTTACTCATGGAGTAAGGTTAGGATTCCTAGGATATTGTCTTTTCTACAAGAAGGTTTAGAAAAGGGTTTATCTGCAAGTTCTTTAAAGGGACAGATCTCAGCTCTGTCCATCCTTTTACACAAACGTCTGTCAGAAGTTCCAGACGTTCAGGCTTTTTGTCAGGCTTTGGCCAGGATTAAGCCTGTGTTTAAGACTGTTGCTCCACCGTGGAGCTTAAACTTAGTTCTTAATGTTTTACAGGGTGTTCCGTTTGAACCCCTTCATTCCATTGATATCAAGCTGTTATCTTGGAAAGTTCTGTTTTTAATGGCTATTTCCTCGGCTTGTAGAGTCTCTGAGTTATCGGCCTTACATTGTGATTCTCCTTATCTGATTTTTCATTCAGACAAGGTAGTTCTGCGTACTAAACCTGGGTTCTTACCTAAGGTAGTCACTAACAAGAATATCAATCAAGAGATTTTTGTTCCATCATTGTGCCCTAACCCTTCTTCAAAGAAGGAACGACTTCTGCACAATCTAGACGTAGTCCGTGCCCTGAAATTTTATTTACAGGCAACTAAAGATTTTCGCCAAACTTCTTCCCTGTTTGTCGTTTATTCTGGACAGAGGAGAGGTCAAAAAGCATCTGCTACCTCTCTCTCTTTTTGGCTTCGTAGCATAATACGTTTAGCCTATGAGACTGCTGGACAGCAGCCTCCTGAAAGAATTACAGCTCATTCTACGAGAGCTGTGGCTTCCACGTGGGCCTTTAAGAATGAGGCCTCTGTTGAACAGATTTGCAAGGCTGCAACTTGGTCTTCTCTTCATACTTTTTCCAAATTTGACACTTTTGCTTCTTCTGAGGCTGTTTTTGGGAGAAAGGTTCTTCAGGCAGTGGTTCCTTCCGTGTAAAGATCCTGCCTGTCCCTCCCGTCATCCGTGTACTTTAGCTTTGGTATTGGTATCCCATAAGTAATGGATGACCCGTGGACTGACTACACTTAACATGAGAAAACATAATTTATGCTTACCTGATAAATTCCTTTCTCCTGTAGTGTAGTCAGTCCACGGCCCGCCCTGTTTTTTATGGCAGGTCTAAATTTTAAATTATACTCCAGTCACCACTGCACCCTATAGTTTCTCCTTTCTCGTTTGGTTTTCGGTCGAATGACTGGGTGTGACGTAGAGGGGAGGAGCTATATAGCAGCTCTGCTTGGGTGATCCTCTTGCACTTCCTGTTAGGGAGGAGTTAATATCCCATAAGTAATGGATGACCCGTGGACTGACTACACTACAGGAGAAAGGAATTTATCAGGTAAGCATAAATTATGTTTTCATCCATGTGGGCCGGCATAGCATTGCAATAGAAGCATTATTATATGCACTAATTTAACCCTTTCACAGATGGATTAAAAAAAAGGTACACATATACTTTTTAAATGGTAAAGATTAAATATATGGAATTTTATTAGTTTACCATCACTTTAAGCAAGATTGTGATTTTTCTCTTGCATATGTACAGTGAATGTCGGGATCTGCCAGAAGACCTGGCAAAGTGCTGACCAGAAGATCATAATACTATTGTGGGGTTTTCTATTTCCCCTCTCAGTACATTAAACTTATAAACTTTACAAAATATATACCCCAATCTCTGTAAAATATACCGTATTTTTCGCTCCATAAAACGCACTTTTTTCCCTCTCAAAAGTAAGGAGAAATGTCTGCGTCTTATGGAGCAAATGCAGGCCCTGTGCTTGCATTTTTAGGCTAACTGGTACCGCAGGGATGTGCAGGCTTCTGTAAAGAGGGGTGGGCTGTACATGCATGTAGGACCTCTTGCCCCCAAACGTTTGTGTGAGGTAGTGTAGTTTTTCTTTCATTTACAGCGCTATACACATAGCACCTGTTATATAGTTGCTGCGCAACGGAGGAGGCTCAGCCAGGGAAGGTTTTAGGGTCTGCAGAAAGTGCATTTTTAATTTTATTTGAACACCCCAGTCTTAAAGTGCCCCTGGCATCTGCCCATAGTGCCTGCCCCTGAAACCGGCTCTGTCTGTAGGTCCCATATACTGCTGTATGCCTGGCTCGCTCAATACACTTTTGAGGCAAGTGGTCCCCAGTGTATGTACAGTCGCACCAGCTCCACTGTATGCATGGCTTACTCATGCAATAAACGTTTGCCCCAAAAGTGTATTGAGTTAGCCATGCATACAGTAATCCCTGATATAATTTAAGATAGCAGGTTTTAGCAAAATATGGTTTAGCCAATCAAGTAAGGAGAAGATATAGGAACGACCCTGATTGGCTAGTAAGATCGCTTCCTTTACAACTGGATCAGCGATACGTATGCAAACACTCTGACACACCATAAGTGGTATCAGGACAGCCCCCTTTTTGCACTCGCATCAGGAAGTACCGTAACTGAGTATGGTTGGCTTTACGAAAATGCAGCGATTTGTCTCAGAAGATAGCTGCAAGGTTCCTCCATACAGATCCCCTAATTGTTTCAGGTACAGACAAGTTGGCAAACGGTATTAAAGTACAAATATTACAACAGGCTGGAGCGCATTACGATAGGGATATGGAGATTTGAATTTAATTTAGATGTCATGAAATCTAACCGTTGCGCTAGTATGTGTGTATTTAATAGAGGGTAAAGTGAAAATCTCCAATTTTGTGTGTACATAGGCTGATCTATGGATAGATGTTTCCAGTCCTGTGAGTATCAGCTTCTATAGTGTCTGTCAGCTAGCGATAGATAAAGGAAGGCTGCCTGTTACTGCTGCTTGTTGGGACAGTTGGAATATGATATTAAAAGGGCAGTGTGATTTAAAGGAGTACCACAGGCACAGTATTTTGCTTTTAATATTCCCAAATCTTCTGTAATCAGATTTGTAAAAGCATAATTTTAATGTATCTGTGTGTGTATTCAGTGGTGTTTCTCTCCCACACTTTCATTGTTCTCTCTACCTTCTTTCAGTGGTCTCTCCTGCTCTTTTTACTCCACCGTTGTTGCTCTCTCCCCCCTCTATTCAGAATATTTTTTTTTCTTGTTTTTTCCTCCTCTAAAAAGTAGGTGCGACTTATGGAGCGAAAAATACGGTAGTTATTTGTGATGTAGAGAATTATCTCTGGACTGTAAGGCACCATTTTTATGAAACAACATTTGGACTGTGATCAGAGCTATCTAGCCCTACAAACACCATGGGATTTAACAGTTGCTGGTTGAACGTAGATTTGTCAATCAGGCTCACTCTGACTAGTTCTCTCGAGATTTTTAAATTGTGGCTGTTTTATGCTCCTCAAGGCCTGGAATAATACATGGAAGATGCCCTACCATCCAGTAGCTCATAGGAATGCATCACATACATTGTCCTGTAGTTCTTGTTGCTGTAGTTGCATTACTTTCATGACGTGCAGGTATTTGCTCTTTGAGGATGCTGGCTGCATGTAGCTTGTTGTGTTTTTTATGAAACTGTTTTCTATGTTATGATTGTATTAAGTTGAAGACATTTGACTCTATGGCCTAATTATCTACTTTTCCTATCTTTGTTTCAGTGTGATGCTATTAGTATTTTGGAAAAAGAACACGATTACAGAGATGAGCACTTTGACTTTATTCAATCACATATCAGGAAGTTTTGTTTACAATGTATCCTTTTTCACAAGCGCAATGTAAAGTCAACCACTTTCAACAATTTCAATTTAAAAAAAACTTTTGAATGTCTACATTTGGTTTTATATTTACTTGGGTACTGTTATTAGTTTAACTGCTTCTAAACCATTAACTGATATAAGCTAAATTTGATCAGGTGAAGATTTCAGAATTTAAAGGGTCATGAAATAAAAAAAAATGTTGTTTCATGTCCCTTTTAAAATCTTCACCTTATGTTTTAAATATACAATTTTAAGAGACTTTTCAATTGAATTTGTTCTCTTGATATAATTTCTTAAAAAGCGGATAGACTTGGGAGCAGCATTGCAATGCTGGTGATTGGTGGCTACACACATATGCCTCTTTTCATTGGCTCACCAGATGTGTTCAGTAGGTCCAAGTAGTACATTGCTGCTCTGGAGACACATTTATGTCCCTTTAATTACTCTATTATCAGCTTATATTGAGCTGTAATGTATTTAAATAGTAATGTGTTTTTTTTTAATGCCTTGTTCAGGGTTTGACAAATCCAGAGAAAGCTGGCTCCTAATTTTATTTATTTGTACATTTCTTTACATACATCGCTATATAAAATGTATTCTCTGGCTCGTAAGGATTCTGGGTGGCTTCCAAGTAGTAAACAAATTTTGTTAACCCTTTCCTCGCTCCATATATAGTAAATAAAGAAATTGGTTAATTTCCATTACATTTTTAACTAAAGATGGCGCTGCACTTATTTACACTTCGATAAAGGAGAACAAAAATATTGACATTGTATATAAATATATTGTTCAACAATTATACGGATTCCATTTCAACATGCCTGCTGTTGTTGTCGAAAAGGATGCAGTATTTATGTAAGTAGAAATATAAAATAAGTATATATTAACATATGGTTATTGTTATAATGTATTCAGATGTTAAAATATATTGAGCTAGTTCATCTCCAAATTTAGTGTCTAACTATAATACCTATTTTGCACGTCTGATAAATTATATATTTTGGCACCTTCAGCTTTCCACATTTTTAAAGGAACGCTAATGTTCTACTGAATGTTGCAGCACTATACAATTAACCCCTTAATGCCATTAAGAACTGCCATGCTGTTCTAACTGTGCTGGGCTTTAGCGCCGTTAGGACGGCATGGAACATCCTAGCGGTTCTGCTGTACTGAAGCAGCTACGGCTTCCTAACTGGGATTGCGGACTGGAGGGCGTGCATAGTGCAATAGGCATCATTGAAATCGCGCAATTGCAATTTCACCTTCTAATTATTGTTCTGTTTTCAGTCCTGCAGGGTGGGATAATGATAAAAAGATCGGAATTTTACATGAGAATTTTCAGACCTTAAAACCTGAAGATGCTTTTGAAGATATTGTTACAAAACCACCTGTGCGAAAGGTAATCCATATCTGTGGAGAAATTGGGATTTTAAATGTTTGTGTCAGTGCATATTATTTATTTCTCATAAACATTAAAAATAAAATACATTGAGTTATATTATTATTTTATAGTAGTTTGTTGTTCCATGGAGAAATCTGATTGCCCCTTTCAATTTTTCCCCCAATATGTATTACAACTATATATGTAATGTGAATACTACAAAATATTTTTTATAGCTCAGCAATTTCCATTCAAGCTTTGCTTCATCCTTTCACTGGCTTTCTTTAAAAAGAAAATGGAGCAGGGGAAAATAATGTGCCCATAGCCCCAATTGGTTTAATAGGAATATGGTATTATATTCTATGGATCACTTGATTGGTAAATATTATTATATCAGTGCGTATAATAAGACATAACTTTACAATTTTCCGTTTTGTTAGTGTATGTATAATATATATATTAATTTACCTGTGCTGCAGTTCAGATATCCTCAAAATGTGGCCTGTTATGGAGGCCTGAGGGCAGATTTGAAAACCAGTGATACATGGTATAAGGTGTTTGACAAAAAATGGGCTGCAAATGGCTGTAACGTGTAAGTGGCTGTAAAATGATGTCATAGGGGGCGGGTTTACAAAAGACGCTATTCTGCAGCACGCTTGCCAGATTTCAAGTGACCTTAAATCTTGTTGCTTATCTTACCGAACGCATGTGCTCCAATCTTAAAACAAAAAACCTTAGCAAATAGCAGCAGAATATAAATACTCAAAAACAATTTAGGCAAATATGTCTTTTAAGCAGAGAAATAAACTGAAGTCCCTGGGCTGCAATATATAAAAAATAAAGCGATAAACTTTCTTTTAAAAAAGTAAAAAAATTATACTTACCGTAATAAAGCAGGCACTCGTCTACTAATGCGCAGGCAGGCTAAACCAGTGCTAAAAAACATCAGCAAAGGTACAAGTATAGGAGTATGTCGAACCATAAAGGGAGGCAGGAGATGAATCCTTGCGATAGCCCTAAAAAACAAAAGTTTTAAACAGAGGTAGAACATGATAACCTTAGGCAAAAACTCCCTTAATGTCCATCTGACAAGCCATTGTAACTCTGAGGGAACAAAATGGACTTCAATATACACTGAAGCACATATCATTGAAGCACATCATACTTAACCACCTCCAAAAGAGACTAACTTTAAACTGAGATATGAGTGAGGTGGGTTGGGTATTTATAGGCTTTGAGGTTTGGGAAACTTTGACCCGCATCCTGGTAGGAATGTATATCCCATATGTAACAAATCGTGGACTCTTGCCACCTATATGAAAGAAATGGGCTGCAAATGTGGGCTGAGTCCTCAGTTTCCCACCCTGGTGCTAACGACGGCTCAGAGCCTTCGCTAGCACTCTCCCACCTTGAGGGAGATCTGGGGGCTCCCACCCACTCCTACCCCGGCGATCGTGCCTGCATAGTGATAGGCATCGCCGGGGCTTTACGTTATGCGTGGTGATGTCAAGTGCAATGACGTGATGATGTCACCGAGCAACTTTATTTATACTTAACAATGTAAAGTATAGGAGCAGGGGGCATGCTGCTTAGAAGCCTGTATCTCAGGCATCTAAGCAGCTACAGACCCCCAAGACCCACCTTTCCAAGAGTGTAAGTCTTGGATCTGAAAAAAAAAAACAAGTTTTTTTCAACAAAAAAAAAACCTTAAAGCTTTAGCACCCAGGTGGGAAAGTGCTTAGCACTCAAAGGG